>NC_064628.1:229544347-229774347 GCF_023864275.1 Schistocerca cancellata
TCCATATCATGAAGATGTCATCAATAAATCTGTACCAAACTTTGGGTTGGCAGGTCTGGGTAACCAAGAAGGCTTCCTCTAAGCGACCCATAAATAGGTTGGCGTACGAGGGAGCCATGCTGGTACCCATGGCTGTTCCCTTTAATTGTTGATATGTCTGGCCTTTGAAAGTGAAGAAGCTGTGAGTCGGGATGAAGCTGGCTAAGGTAATGAGGAAAGAGGTTTTAGGTAGGATGGCAGGTGATCAGCATGAAAGGAAGTGCTCCATCGCAGTGAGGCCCTGGACGTGTGGAATATTTGTGTCTAAGGAAGTGGCATCAATGGTTACTAGGATGGCTTCCGGGGGTAACAGATTGGGTAAGGATTCCAGGTGTTCGACAAAGTGGTTGGTTGTCTTTGATGAAGGATGGGAGATAGCATGTAATGGGTTGAAGGTGTTGATCTACGTAGGCAGAGATACGTTCTGTGGGGGCTTGGTAAACAGCTACAATGGGGTGGCCGGGATGATTGGGTTTGTGAATTTTAGGAAGAAGGTAGACGGTAGGGGTGCGGGATGTCGGTGGGGTCAGGAGGTTGATGGAGTCAGGTGAAAGGTTTTGCAGGGGGCCTAAGGTTCTGAGGATTCCTTGAAGCTCTGCCTGGACATCAGGAATGGGATTACCTTGGCAAACTTTGTATGTAGTGTTGTCTGAAAGCTGACGCAGTCCCTCAGCCACATACTCCCGACGATCAAGTACCACGGTCGTGGAACCCTTGTCCGCCGGAAGAATGACGATGGATCAGTCAGCCTTCAGATCACGGATAGCCCGGGCTTCAGCAGTGGTGATGTTGGGAGTAGGATTAAGGTTTTTCAAGAAAGATTGAGAGGCAAGGCTGGAAGTGAGAAATTCCTGGAAGGTTTGGAGAGGGTGATTTTGAGGAAGAGGAGGTGGGTCCCGCTGTGACGGAGGACGGAACTGTTCCAGGCAGGGTTCAATTTGGATAGTGTCTTGGGGAGTTGGATCATTAGGAGTAGGATTAGGATCATTTTTCTTCGTGGCAAAGTGATATTTCCAGCAGAGAGTACGAGTGTAGGACAGTAAATCTTTGACGAGGGCTGTTTGGTTGAATCTGGGAGTGGGGCTGAAGGTGAGGCCTTTGGATAGGACAGAGGTTTCGGATTGGGAGAGAGGTTTGGAGGAAAGGTTAACTACTGAATTAGGGTGTTGTGGTTCCAGATTGTATTGATTAGAATTTTGAGGTTTTGGGGGGAATGGAGCTGGAAGTGGGAGATTGAGTAGATGGGAGAGACTAGGTCTGTGTGCAATGAGAGGAGATTGAGGTTTGCTGGAAAGGTTGTGAAGGGTGAGTGAGTTGCCTTTCCGGAGGTGGGAAACCAGGAGATTGCATAGTTTTTTGAGGTGGAGGGTGGCATGCAGTTCTAATTTGAGGTTGGCCTGGAGGAGGATGCTCTGAACAGCCAGTGTGGATGTGGGAGAGGAAAGATTGAGGACTTTTATTAAGGATAGGAGTTGACAGGTGTGTTCATTGGCTGAGTTGATGTGTAGGTGAAGGATTAGGTGGGTGAGGGCAATGGATTGTTCAGTTTGGAACTGGTATAGGGACAGATGGAAAGAAGAGTTACAGCCAGAGATGGGAACTTTAAGTGTGAGGCCTTTGGGGGTAATGCCAAATGTCCGACAAGCCTGAGTAAATAAAATATGGGAGTGTAATCTGGCTAGGGCGAAAGCATGTTTGCGGAGGGAATGTAAATAAAACTTAATGGGGATGTTGTGAGGGTGACATGGTATTAGAAGGTGGAAAGTGTAACATGAGGCTGAAATGAAAATGAAAATAAAAATATATGGGGAGAGATACAGGTGAACTAGAAAGCAACTGGAGATCTGGTGTGAAAAAAGTCGAAAAAGTGTCGATTAAAGATGAGCTATGTTGATCCTGTGATGAACTTGGGTTGGTAAACAACGATGTGCACAAAGGTTAGGTGGTTGTGTTGCCGCCTAAACACGATAAAGGGTGGAGCAATTTGGGAGAATTTCGAAAAAACTGCGTGTAAATGTATTGAAGGAGTGGTTTTGTGGTGGCAGATTATGAAAATGAGGCTAACAATTGTCTGACGAAGAAATAATGACGTTAAAACCTGTGCGAAGTGGCTAAAAATGATCAGTGATGTGGGAAAAACGGAAATGGAAATAAAGCGAAAGTTATTAGAACTAGCCGAAATGGTTGTTTAATAGGTGAAAGAAATACACACGCACGCGCGCGCGCACACACACACACACACACACACACACACACACACACACACACACACACAGAAAGATGCAACAAAGGCATCACTCAATGTTGCTTTGTTGCCAGATATATCCCAGGTGGCAGCGATAGATGTGGCAGTGTCACAATGTCGTCATGGCAGGGAGTTCAAATTTTGGTGGGAAAGCAGGTCAATTGGGCTTCCTCCACGAACCTAACCCCCACCCCCTCTTTGCCAAGAAAATGATGGGAAATTTTGGCAGGGAGAAATGGCGTGACAATAGGTCACTTGGGCTACCTCCACTAATGTAAGTCATCCAAGTATGAATGAAGACTCAAGGCACAAGGCGTGCAACAGACATGAGGAGCCCAGTGCTCGTCCTGGTCCCTGATTTCACAGCTAAAGTATAATCTGTATGCCTTCCTAATATTTGGCTTCGTTGGCCTCCTTTCTGATTTCAATCTTACCTGTCCGCAATTGTTGCAGAAATTGTCAGCCATATTTAACTATTTGCAAGGCATATGGAATCACAGGAATTACAATGACCGCATGCTCTAACTACACTTCAATAATGTGTTCTTCCAGCTCACAAACAGAATAAGCTTGTAACAGACTGAAACTACACTTAAATGAAACATGCTCACCTCCTCCTTTCCTGCCAGCCGATGTGGCCGAGCGGTTCTAGGCGCTTCAGTCTGGAACTGCGTGACCCCTATGGTAGCAAGTTCGAATCCTGTCTCAGGCATGGATGTGTGTGATGTCCTTGGTTTGGTTAGGTTTAAGTAGTTCTAAGTTCTAGGGGACTGATGGCCTCAGATGTTAAGTCCCATAGTGCTCAGAGCCATTTGAACCATCCTCCTTTCCTCTTCCCCCTCCCTGTATCGCTATAAGCTTGGGCTAAAAATAGCTACAAAATACACAGAGCTGTTGTTGCCTGAAAATCCAATACTCTGTCTACTATATTTATAATTAAATTTACCCCCTATATCTTGGAAACAAGAGCTAATTCGAGTGTTTCATTGTTGTTTTCATTGTCAGTGAGGTCGATATATTTAATGAACATTTATTTCATCCCACATACATTTTCACTGTTGGCTAGTGTTATTTGTTTAATTAATGTGAAATTGCAACGTAGCAATCATTACATAATTGAGAATGTGACTCAGACGTAACTGTAACATGAGACTGGATAAGTGCAGGCATTGTTAAGTAAGTGTTACATGCTAAAAATACAATAAAACTAAGTAATTTTACTTGTATTTTTAGTATTTTGAAGTGATATTTTCCATTTTTCAACTTTAACTTTTTAACTTCAATATCTGATAAGTACCACATAAGAGACGTATTCTTATTAGACACATGGTCAGGTTTGTTTCAGAACACGACATGTTGTCTATGTAGGGCTCCCATGCTTGAGTCAGTTAGCCAATAGCCACAAAAATAATCTAAAACAAACTGAAAAGACATTATGTGGAGCTTTACACCTTGTCTGTCTATCACCTTACCTGCTCATACTCTAGCCTTACATTGACCTTCTATTCCTCCAGCACACCTGCATTGTCCCTTCCCGTTCTCTGCTTCTTTCCTCTTGCTTTTGAGCCCGTAGCTCCCTCCCTAGCACAGTCTTCTGATACTGCACCTAGCAGCCCACACTATCCTGTCCCCATCACACCCCAGCATTCTTCCACATGCTGCAGTAGCATCTTCCCCCACACCTTCCTTATTATTGCTGCACTTTCCCAATCATCCCTCTTCTTTACCCCCATGACCCAACCTGAGAAGAATACTGCTCACCTCACATGCAGTCACTGTCAGGCATTAGCACCTGGCGAAACAGTGGTCTGTGTGTGTGAGTTGTGAATAATTGTGTCTGATGAAGGACTTGTTCCAACAGCTACATAATAGCTACCTGTCATTTCTCAATTTGGCTATCCACCACTGCCTTCCCTGTGTGCTGAGTAGCAATCTATCCTTTTTCATATTGTAATTTAATTGATTAGTGAATGTTAATTTTCAACATAAAACTAAAAAATATAGAAATAAATGAAAACTACTATCAGTACTGAAATGGGCAACAAATAACACTGAACTTGGCCAAAATATGAAAGATTTTTTCCAGTCCCCATTTATAGTTGGATGAGGCTAAGGCAAACAGTTTACAAACTGGCATGGCAATGCTTTGTACCTCTTAGATCAGAATCTCCCTTGTTTTCAAAATAGTCTTTATTTACATAGTTCACTTTCTCTAGCATTTTTTTCACTGACTGTATTTCATCCTTGAGGTGTGACATTTGGGGGATCTGAAATATGCTAATCATGGCTGCCATAACATCTTCAATGTCCCTTACATGGTTTCCTGCCACAATTATTTTGTGCATTATCTGTTGGAATAACTAGACGTTGGAGGATGCCAAGTAAATTACAGTCGGTGAATGTTCCATCAATTTTTACTTTATATCCCTTAGTTGTTTATTTACTGAAGTACCAGTATGGACAGGTGCATTTTCCTGAAGAAATATTTTTTACAACTTTTAAACAGCATGGAATAACAATAATATGGAAAGGACAAATTGCTGTTCACTGCACAGAAGGGGCATTAAGCTGCAGACAGGCACAATGAAAAAGAGTAAAGCTCTCGGACAAAGTTTGACCTCAGAAGTAGAACTCACACATACATGCAACAACTCTCCAACTCTCATTCACATGGTTACAGTTTCTTGCCAGTACCCAGGGGCAGTAATCATGCATGTGTGACTTGTGTGTGAATGTTTGAGTGTTCTACTTCTAAGGAAGGACTTTGTCCAAAAGCTTAAATATTTTTACTGTGCCTGTCTGTGAATCAATGCCTTTTCTAAACTACCCACATCACCATTAAGTGTTTCTCTGCCCATCCAAATTATGGATTATAATCGTCCATCCCTAATCCAATCCTGCACCCCTTTGATCATTCTCTTGTGGTAGTTAAGCATGCAAGATCTGTCACATACATCCACACACCACCCTCCTACTGCATTTCAGTTGCAGTCATCCCCTACCCAGCAGATTGCAGGACCATGTTTGAAAGCAGCCTTATTATATATCAGTTATGCAGCAATTCTGTACAGCATTTTGTGTGGGTATAACAAATAATCACCTGTCTACTTGCATGAATATCGACCATCTAACTGTAGCAAACTAGAAACTTCTCGAACTTCACCATCCAGTTGCCAAATATGCTGTGCACCACAACACTAATAACTCCAAGAGCTGCACTACATGGGCCTTTTGAATACTTCCTTCCAACACACGTTTCTCTGAAATACTGAGGTGAGAATTGTTTCTATCATATCACATGCACTCCCAATCTACCTAGCCTAAACCTCTGCTTACTTGTTTCCCACTGCCTCACGTTACTTTTCCCTTCTCTGCTTTCTCCATAGCACTCCTTACCCATCCAGATTGTATAGTTCCTCTTCCCCTCCCCCCTCCTTACACCTCTCTCCCCCTTTTTCCCCATTCCTATCCCTTCCCCTTTGCCTTCCTTATGTTCCTTTTCATCACCACCTTCTTCTCCTTTCCTGCCCTTTCTCATTCCACTCCCCCCTGCGGGTTCGGGGGTTAGAATAGGCCCGCGATATTCCTGCCTGTCGTAAGAGGCGACTAAAAGGAGTCTCACATGTTTTGGCCTTATGTGATGGTCCCCTCTCAAGTTTGACCTCCATCTTTCTAAATTATTCCGAAGAGCGAGCCAATTGGGGAAGGGCGCCTTACATGGTGCACTGTATCCGTCGTGCAATTAGACCTTTAGCCGGCTTTCACGTCGTTGCAATGGTGTCCCGCTCGTTTTCGATCTTTAGGGCGGGGATACGTCCCTGGGTGCGATTACCACGCTGCCCTCTGCAGTGTTTCTTTTAACTGTGACGACGACCTTGGACAGTTTTGCACCTAAGATCCAGCACGGTAGCCAGTCTGTTGTGGTGGGGCCGCCATGTACCCTCTTGGTTGTAGCCCCCTGACAACACAGGGATCGCTCTACTGATGCCTGCGCCGTTAACTCCCCACGTATGCCAAGGAGTAGATGCCTATCCTCCTGGGGTATCAGGACTCCCGGCAACGGCCGTCCTGCCAGGTGGCCTTTGCTGTGGCTGGGTGGCGCCCGTGGGGAGGGCCCTTGGTCGGAGTAGGTGGCATCAGGGCGGATGACCCGCAATGAAGCGTGGTATATCATCTCTCGCTGGCGGCCAGCCGCCAGCAGTCTCTAAGCGTTCTCGGGCTCAATTTAATGCTCAGAAGTACGATCCGAAAATGTTCCCCTCCCTGGCCACGCCGTGGGAAGAGCGTAAGTCCCAGGATGGAGGTAACAGTTATTCGCCCCGATTCTTAGTTTGCACGAGAGCTGATGGGGAGTCTTTTCTCTCCACAAAGCCTCAGTTCTTCGTCGAGCATTTAGAGGACAAGTTTGGGGAGGTGGAGGGCTTGTCTAAAATGCGCTCTGGCTCAGTACTGATACAAACGGCATCCTCCGCCCAGTCACGCAGGTTACTTGCTTGTGACAAGTTGGGGGATGTTAACGTTACTATTACTCCACATAAGAGTTTAAATATGGTCCAGGGTGTTATTTTCCATAGGGACCTCCTTTTGCAGTCTGATGACGAGCTGCGCGCCAACTTAGAACGTAGAGGTGTTCATTTCGTCCGGCGCGTTCATCGGGGTCCGAGGGACAATCAGGTTGCTACCGGTGCCTTCATCTTGGCCTTCGAGGGTGATACGTTACCGGAAAAGGTCAAGGTGATGGTCTACCGATGTGACGTCAAGCCCTATATCCCTCCCCCGATGCGGTGCTTCAAGTGCTGGAAGTTCGGCCATATGTCTTCCCACTGCCCTTTCAGCCTCACATGTCGAGATTGCGGACGCCCATCTCATCCCGATACTCCATGTGCCCCGCCTCCCATCTGCGTCAACTGCGGGGAGCACCATTCACCTTGCTCGCCAGACTGCAGAATATTCCAGAAAGAGCGCAAAATCATGGAATATAAGACCCTGGACCGGCTGACTTTTACTGAGGCCAAACGGAAATACGACCGATTACATCCAGTGCGAATGACAACTTCCTACGCCGCTGCTACAACACCTGTGCTAGCCCCATCAGTTTCGCGCCTTCCGGCCGGATCGACGAGTGGTACAACTCCTCCTGCCCCCTTGCCAGTGGGGGGCTCTACCCACCGGGTTGCTCCTGTGCCACCTACCTCAGGAGCAACACCATCCCCCCCATCGGGGACGTCGGTCCCCGCTTCTAAGCCGGAGAAGTGTCCAACTTCTTCGGCTTCTCACGCTCGCAAGGGGTCCCTTGGGTCCCTCCCTTCCCAGGTTTCCACCGGCGGGAAGGCTGACGATCGACAGTGGCGTAAGTGCCCACAATCTGCAGGTCGAAGGGCTTCCCGATCCTCCTCAGTCCCGGAGACTGAATCGGTGAAGCTCTCCCAGCCAGTTAAACCCAAGGAGCAGCGTGAGAAATCAAAGAAGAGCAGCTCTAAGCCCAAGGAACGCGCGGTGGTAGCCACCCCATCGCAACCTTCTAGCTCTGCGTCTGGGGACGAGGTGGAGATTCTGGCGTCCGCTGAGGACCTCGATCTCGCTGGTCCCTCAGACGCCGTGGATAGCAATAGCACTAGCACGGGTGCTCAATCGGAGGCAGCAGGTGACCCAGCGGCGTAATCTGCCGTCCCAGTCCCGGCACGCCTTTCTCAGCCATGGACAAAACCATCCTCCAGTGGAACTGCAGCGGTTTCTTCCACCATCTAGCTGAGCTCCGCCAACTTATCAGCCTTCACCCTTTCCTCTGCATTGCTCTGCAGGAAACTTGGTTTCCAGCAATGCGCACCCCCGCCCTCCGTGGCTATCGGGGTTATTATAAGAACCGAGCAGCTTATGAAAGGGTGTCTGGTGGCGTCTGCATCTATGTCCTTAACTCTCTTCACAGCGAGTCTGTCCCTCTACAAACAGCTTTAGAGGCTGTCGCTGTTAGGGTGTGGACGCCGCAGGCTCTCACCGTCTGCAGTCTTTACCTTCCACCGGAGGGTGATGTCGCGCAGCATGTCCTGGCTGCGCTGATAGCCCAATTGCCGCCACCTTTCTTATTACTGGGCGACTTTAACGCCCATAACCCTCTGTGGGGTGGGTCAGTGGCAACAGGTCGAGGCGCCACCATTGAGCATTTATTGTCGCAGCTCGATCTCTCGATTTTGAATGATGGTGCCTCCACACACTTCAGTGTGGCGCATGGCACCTACTCCGCCATTGACCTTTCAATCTGTAGCCCTAGCCTCTTACCATCTGTCCACTGGAGTGTGCATGACGACCTGTGTGGTAGTGACCACTTTCTGATTTTTCTGTCACTACCACAGCGTCACTCTTCTGGGCGCCCTAGCCGATGGGCTATGAATAAGGCTGACTGGGACTTGTTCTCCTCCACTGCCGCTATTGAGTCTCTCTCAACTGATGCCATTGATGCGGTGGTTACATCGGTCACCGCCGGCATCGTCACTGCCGCCGAGTCTGCCATTCCCCGTTCTTCTGGGTCCCCTCGGCGGAGGGCTGTGCCTTGGTGGTCGCCTGAGATCGCTGAAGCGATTAAAGATCGCCGGCGGGCGCTCCAGCGTCACAAGCGACATCCCTCCATGGACCACCTTATCGCCTTCAAACGGCTGCGTGCGCGGGCCCGCCTCCTTATCCGCCAAGGCAAGAAGGAGTGCTGGGAGCGGTATGTGTCCACCATTGGACTCCATGTCACTCCATCGCAGGTCTGGGCCAAGATTCGACGGGTCTTCGGCTATCGGACCCCTGCCAGCGTCCCTGCGCTCTCACTGAATGGAGCAGTTTGTACTGACTCCGACGTCATAGCAAACCGCTTAGCAGAGCATTTTGCTATGAGTTCCGCTTCTGCGAATTACCCCCAGGCCTTCCGCTCCATTAAAGAGCGGATGGAACGTCGGAGCCTTTCTTTTCGCACCAACGCTTCTGAACCCTACAACGCTCCATTCAGTGAGTGGGAATTTCAGAGTGCCCTTGCCGCTTGCCCTGATACCGCTCCCGGGCCAGATCGCATCCACTGTCAGATGCTGAAACACCTTTCAGTGGACTGCAAGCGACGCCTCCTCGACCTTTACAACCGTCTCTGGGTCGAGGGTGAGTTTCCGTCGCAATGGCGGGAAAGTATTGTCATCCCCATTTTGAAACCTGGAAAGAACCCTCTGGAGGTGGACAGCTACCATCCCATTAGTCTCACCAACGTTCTTTGCAAGTTGCTTGAACAGATGGTGAGCCGGCGCTTAAATTGGGTGCTGGAGTCTCGGGGCCTTCTGGCTCCGTCTCAGGGTGGGTTCCGTAAAGGCCGCTCCGCCACCGACAATCTGGTGAGCCTTGAGTCGGCCATCCGTACAGCCTTTGCCCGCCGTCAGCACCTGGTTGCTGTCTTTTTCGACATGCGGAAGGCGTACGATACGACATGGCGTCATCACATCCGTTCTACGCTTCATGGATGGGGTCTTCGGGGCCCTCTGCCGATCTTTATCAGAAATTTTCTGTCGTATCGTACCTTCAGCGTGCAAGTCGCGGCCTCGTATAGTTCCTCCCTCGTCCAGGAGAACGGGGTACCCCAGGGCTCTGTCCTCAGTGTCTGCCTGTTTTTAATTGCAATAAACGGTCTCGCTGCGGCAGTAGGAAATTCTGTCTCCGCTTCCCTGTATGCTGACGACTTCTGTCTTTACTATAGTTCTATTAGCATTGCAGCAGCTGAACGTCAGCTACAGGGCGCAATCCGCAAGGCGCAGTCTTGGGCTGTAGCGCGTGGTTTTCAGTTTTCGGCTGCCAAGACCCGCGTTATGCATTTCTGCCGGCGCCGAACGGTCCATCCTGAGCCGCGGCTTTATCTTGCCGACGAACTTCTTGCTGTGGTGGAGACCCACAGGTTTTTGGGTGTCCTTTTTGATGCCCGGTTGACTTGGCTGCCTCATATCCGGCAGCTTAAACAAGCGTGTTGGCGGCATCTCAACGCCCTGCGTTGTTTGAGCCACACCCGCTGGGGCGCCAACCGATCTACCCTGTTGCGGCTTTACCAGGCGTTAATCCAGTCTCGCCTGGACTATGGGTGCCTAGCTTATGGCTCAGCATCCCCATCTGCGTTGCGGGTGCTGGACCCAATTCTCCACAGCGGGATACGCCTTGCCACTGGTGCTTTCCGCACCAGCCCTGTGGACAGCGTCCTAGTGGAGGCAGGTGTACCTCCACTGCGGTTCCGACGCCAACGTTTGCTGGCCGCTTATGCTGCCCATGTTTTTAGCTTGCCCGGGCATCCAAATTATCGTGTCCTGTTCCCGCAGTCGGTCGTCCATCTGCCAGACCGTCGGCCCCGGTCGGGTTGTCCGATCGCCGTACGCATCAAGGAGCTTCTCTGCGGGCTTGGGTTTTTCCCAGTTCCACCTCCTTTCCGGGCGCCTCTGCGTACACCCCCGTGGTGTGTTCCTCGCCCTTGCCTTCGGCTCGACTTGGCACAGGGCTCGAAGGACTCGGTCCCTCCAGAGGCCTTCCGCCGCCGCTTTTATTCCATCCTGGCCACGTATCAGGGCTCTGGAATTGTTTACACCGACGGTTCGATGGTTGCTGGTTGTGTCGGGTATGCGCTAACTCTAGGGGACCATTCCGAACAACGGTCCCTGGCGGCTGGCTGCAGCATTTACACTGCTGAGCTAGTCGCCATCTTTCGTGCCCTAGAGTATATCCGCTCCTGCTCAGGTGAGTCCTTCGTTATCTGTAGCGATTCCCTGAGCGGTTTACGAGCTCTCGACCAGTGTTTTCCTCGTTCTCGTCTGGTGATGGCTATCCATGAGTCCCTGCATACTCTTGCGCGTTGTGGCCGCTCTGTGGTCTTTGTGTGGACCCCCGGTCATGTCGGTATCCCGGGCAATGAACATGTTGACCGCCTGGCGAAAGAGGCCACGAGTAAACAGTCTCTGGACGTTGGCCTCCCAGAGACTGATTTGCGGGCAGTCCTCCGCCGAAAAGTTTTTGCGCTTTGGGATGCTGAATGGCGCAATCGGATCATGCCCAATAAACTCCGTGCCATCAAGGAGACGACGACTGTGTGGCGGTCATCCCTGCGAGCCAACCGCAGGGACTCTGTCGTCCTTTGTCGGCTCCGCATTGGCCACTCCCACCTGACACACAGTTATTTACTGCGCCGGGAGGACCCTCCTGTATGTCGCTGCGGGGCGGCTTTGACAGTGGCCCACATTTTGTTGGCCTGCCCCCTTTTAGCTGTGGTCAGGCAGACATTTGCGCTGCCTGATACGCTCCCTGCCCTCTTATGTGATGACCCTGGTATGGCTGACTTAGTTTTCCGTTTTATTCGGGCAGGGGGTTTTTATTATTTACTCTGAGTGTTTGTTCTGTTCTTTTGTGTTGATTCTGGCCATTGGCCTACGATTTTACGCTGAGTTTTTAATGTGTTCTCGGTGGTTGGCTTTTCCTTTTTATCTCTATGGTCGGCCAACCACTGTCACACTCTGTGTGATTTTAATTTGTTTCGTCTGATCTCTGTAGGAGTATTTCTTGTCCTGTGTCGTCTGACGTCTTTCCTGTTGTTCGTTTTTTTTATTCTCTTTGGGTGGTTTTACTTTTTTTTTGGAAAAAGGGACCGATGACCGTCGCAGTCTGGTCCCTTTAATCCCCCCCAAACCAACCAACCAACCATCTCATTCCACTTCCCTCTCCCCCTATCCCTTTGTTTTGTTGTGCAGCCACTAAGTCATCTGGTGAAAGATGTGCCTCACACTATCCTGATACCCTGCCCTTGTATCATGCACCCTTGTCCCTCTCCATTTCCATATACCCAAGCAACTACTTTCAGTAATCAATATTCAGTATTCAGTCTCACCACTACCATGACTACATATGTTTGTGTGTCTGTGTAATTGTGTGTGTGGATCTGTGTACTCTTACTAGAAAAAGAGCAAGAAAGCTCAAAAGCTAGTATTAACTGTTGTGACTCGCTGATTATTCAAAGTGCCGCCGCGCAATTATGCACGTCCTCTACATGCGGCACTGTCTGCCAGCCATGCAGCAGCTGCGCCACCTAAGCGGCCAGCTGAGCAGCGGCCGCTAGATTGAGACTCAGTGTTTAATTGAATGCCGACTTGTACACAGGTCAACTTACTCAGTGACTTATATGTGTTGTTGTGTTGTCCGAAATATGTGTTAAATTTGAAGATCTAACATTAACTGTTTTCTATTGCCTGTTCTTGTGGACAATGCATCATTCCTCTATAGGTAAGTGGTATCTTCTCTGTTATTTTATGTATTTTGTAAACTGGCATAATATAGACTTCTTCTCACATATTTTTTCACCTACTTGACCCAGAGACAACTTTGCGTGCTGTTTGCCAATTATTGTTTCATCGTTTGTGCAGAAATCAATAATAATGATTGCTGTCACACTGCAAAAAGCTCAGCCCACAATTTTTCTGGCAAAATAAATAAACTTTTCCTTTTTTTGTTGCAGATCAACAGACTTCTGTCCCTGCTTTGATTTCTAAACTGTTGAAAATGAATTGTTAAATCTTCAAATTTAACACATATTTCGGACAACACAACAACACATATAAGTCACTGAGTAAGTTGACCTGTGTACAAGTCGGCATTCGATTAAACACTGAGTCTCAGTCTAGCGGCCGTTGCTCGGCTGGCCGCTTAGGTGGCGCAGCTGCTGCATGGCTGGCAGACAGTGCCGCATGTAGAGGACGTGCGTAATTGCGCGGCGGCACTTTGAATAATCGGCGAGTCACAACACTTTTCCCCACTTTGAAATTGTTGCACTGGTCTTGATGAAGGTGTCCTGGAGATGGCTAACGTCCATAGGCGTTGTTTGACTCGCCGTAAAGTCTCGAGGAGGAGGCTTCCCGTACGGACGGAAGTGTCCCCGATGATAACGGGTCGAGATGACAGGAGACGTAGGGGTCGAATCTACTGAGCCCCATGCACCAATCTGTCCATTGCGGCAAGTCCAGTTGATATGACAGGAGACATGGGCGATGTGTCGGCGTCCGTTGGAGGAGGAGGCGAGTAGATGTACTCTGACAGAGGATGGTCCTCCGGTTCCTGCATGGGCACGTCTCCTGGTGGCGTCCGTTCTGGTGCTGGCATCGTGATGACGGTGAGAGGGCTGCATTGTGAGTATTGAGAGATGCCAAGATTCCGAGCATCAGGTAGAGCCAAAGGTGGTGTGGCAGCATTCGGAACAGGCGTTGCTGGCACCCGAGGCCGAAGCTGGTCTGAATGACGCACTGCAACACCCGTGTCCGTCTGGATTTCATACAGGCATCTGCCACGGTGTCGTAAGATGCGGCCCGGGCTCCATTTTGGCCGCCTGCCATATCCCCGTACCCAGACGAGGTCGTCGGCGGTGAACCGGCCAAGTGAAGGCACCCGCAGCCGTGAGGTGGGAGGCCGCAGAAGATGAAGTAGCGTGTGGGGCTGTCAGCCATGTAAGAGCTCAGCCGGGCTGTGATTGCCCATGGGGGTGAAACGGTAAGACGCCAGGAACTGGAGAAGCGCATCATCAGCAGCAGAAGAAGTCAGAAGTTACCGCATCTGAGCCTTAAATGTGCGGACCAGTCGTTCAGCCTCACCGTTGGATTGTGGATGGAACGGTAGGGCCGTGACATGCATAACGCCATGATGAGCACAAAAATCCACAAAGTCGGAAGAGGCAAATTGCGGACCATTATCAGTAACAAGAGTAGAGGAGAGGCCTTCCAAAGAAAAAATGCGGGCGAGAGCACTGGTGGTTGCCGCGGTGGTAGTTGACGTGCAACGGACAATGAAAGGAAAGTTAGAATAGGCGTCAACTACGAGGAGCCAATAAGTACCTAAAAAGGGTCCCGCAAAGTCAGCATGAATGCGCTCCCAGGGCTTCTCAGGCGAAGGCCACGGTGACAAAGATGACTTTGGGGCAGCGGCCTGTGATGCACAAGGGCCGCAGGCAGTGACCATGTGTGGGATTTCAGAGTCAATGCCAGGCCAGTACACATGACGGCGTGCCAGAGATTTTGTGCGAGACACACCCCAGTGCCCCTGGTGAAGGAGGCGCAAGACCGAAGCACGCAAAGACGCAGGTACCACAACACGCGGCGAAGCGTTGTCAGTGGAGAGGAGGATAACACCATCCCTAGTTGTGAGGCGGTAGCACAAAGTGTAGTAGTTCCGCAAATAGATCAGAAGTCTTAGCGGACGGGCGATCTGGCCAACCCTTCTGAATACAGCGTAAAACCCGGGAGAGGGTAGGGTCAGAACCCGTAGCAGCCGCCAGCCTGTCCCCAGTGATGGGGAACCTGTCCACAACCCGCTGCTCGGCAACATCCAGGTGGAAACACAAAAGTTCGTCCCTATCGAATGCCTGATCAGGACCCATGGGAAGGCGAGACAAAGCATCAGCATTCACATGTTGAGCCGTTGGCCGGAAATGAATATCATAATTGAAACGGGACAAGTAAAGAGCCCAACGCTGGAGGCGGTGTGCAGCCTTGTCGGGAAGTGACGTTGATGGATGAAACAAGGAAACAAGTGGTTTGTGATCCGTAACAAGATGAAATTTTGAGCCATAGAGAAAAACACCAAACTTATGAGGAGCATAAATGATGGCCAAAGCTTCTTTCTCAATTTGAGAATACTTCTGTTGGGCATCCGTGAGCGTTTTGGAGGCATAAGCGATGGGTTGTTCCGAACCATCAGAAAAACGGTGCGCAAGAACTGCACCGACCCCGTATTGAGAGGCGTCTGTGGCAGGAACAAGATGTTGGCCAGGTCGATAAGTATCCAGGCACGGGGCCTGTTTCAGCATATTCTTTAATTTCCAGAAAGCCGCGTCACATGACGCGGACCAGTGAAAAGGCACGTTTTTATGCAACAGGCGATGCAACGGCTGAGCCACCGACGCCGCAGACGGTAAAAACTTGTGATAGTATGCTATTTTCCCCAAGAAGGCCTGCAGTTCCTTAACAGATGTAGGGCGAGGAAGGGCATCGATCACAGCAACAGTGTGTTGAAGCGGACGAATACCATCCCGAGAGAGTTGAAACCCCAAGTACGTGAGAGATGCCTGAAAAAATTGTGATTTCTAGAGATTACACTTAAGACCGGCAGTCTGTAAGACATTAAAAAGTATGTGGAGATTTTGAAGATGTTCTTCAGTGGTGGAGCCAGTGACAACTATGTCGTCCATGTAATTGATACACCCCGGGACAGGGAGCAATAATTGTTCCAAGAATCACTGAAAGAGAGCAGGGGCGCTAGCAACCCCGAATGGCAAGCGTTGGTATTGGTAGAGGCCGAAAGGCGTGTTAAGGACCAGAAACTGCCGGGAAGCAGCGTCGAGAGGAAGTTGATGATCCGACAGGTCAATTTTAGAAAAATACTGTCCTCCAGCGAGTTTAGTGAACAGTTCTTCAGGACGGGGCATAGGGTAAGTGTCAATGAGGCATTGAGCATTTACAGTGGCTTTGAAATCGCCACAGAGATGAATATCACCATTGGGCTTAGCAACTACAACGACAGGAGAGGACCACTCACTGGAAGTGACAGGAAGCAAGACCCCTGAAGCAGTGATACGATCCACCTCCCATTTTACCCGATCACGAAGGGCCACAGGAATGGGCCGAGCCCGAAAAAACTTAGGCCGAGCAGTGGGTTTGAGCGTGATATGAGCTTCAAAGTCGTTTGCACGGCCTAACCCAGGAGAAAAAAGGACAAAAATGTCATCGACAAGGAATCCAGTTGAGCATAAGGAATAGCGTCAGAGACAATATTGACAGAGTCATCTATGGAGAACCCAAAAACGCGAAAGGCATCGAAACCAAAAAGATTTTCTGCATTGCTCTGGTCAACCACAAATATGGGAACAGTGCGAATGATGGATTTGTAAGATACCTCAGCATTAAACTGTCCCAAGAGAGAAATCTTCTGTTTATTGTACGTCTGTAATTGCCGAGTGACAGGGGACAGGAGTGGAGATCCCAGCTGAAGATATGTCAGAGAATTAATTATAGTGGCAGCAGAACTGGTATCCACTTGCATGCAAATATCTCGACCAAGGATTTGGACAGTGAGGAATAACTTCCCTGAAAGGGAAGAAGTGCAATTGACAGACAACACAGAATCAGAATCAGCGTCATGTTCATGAACATCATGTATGTGGTCTGATTTACAAATGGAAGACACATGACCTTTCTTTTTGCAATTGTGACACACAGCCCAACGTTGGGGACAATCCTCGCGTGAATGTTTCGTAAAACACCGCGGACGTGAAGGAAGTTGCCGGGGATTTTGCTGCAGTTTCTTAGTGGGTTGTTTACGGCTAGGCCGAGGCTGCGTGTGGGAGCGTACTGCGGCCACGTCGGCCGACGGGGACGCGCCGCACGCGTCGTCAACAGCGCACAGAGGTTGTATTTCCCCGACGTCACCCCACATTTCTATTTGCGCCCCAGCGGCGCGAGAAATTTCAAAAGACTGCGCAATGGAGAGAACTTCATCTAGAGTCGGATTCGCCAACTGAAGGGCACGTTGCCGAACTTCTTTGTCGGGCGCCGACCGGATAATAGCGTCCCGTACCATGGAATTGGCATAGGATTCTTTGTGAACGTCAGTAACAAATTGACACTTTCGACTGAGGCCATGAAGTTCAGCAGCCCAAGCGCGATAGGACTGATTTGGTTGTTTTTGACAACGATAAAAGGCAACACGAGAGGCTACCTCATGCATTTGCTTATGAAAATAGACAGACAGAAGGGAGCACATTTCAGCAAAGGACAAAGACGCAGGATCATTCAAAGGAGCCAATTGCGACAACAACCGATACATTTGAGGTGAAATCCAGGGAAGGAACAGAGACTTACATGATTGTTCGTCCGTGACATGAAATGCCAAGAAGTGCTGTCGAAGACGTTTTTCATAATCAGACCAGTCTTCTGCCGTCTCGTTGTAAGGTGGAAAAGGAGGTACAGCCAACGAGGAGAAACGCCCCGCATTTGACGCCGCGACGAAATCGCGAATCGCCGCTGTTAGAAGTGTTTGCTGTTCAAGGAGATTTTGCAAGAGCTGCTCGACAGTAGCCATGGAACCCTGTGAGTCAACGGTGAAAAGGAAAAAGCCACTACCTCGTCGCCAATTGTTAAATCTTCAAATTTAACACATATTTCGGACAACACAACAACACATATAAGTCACTGAGTAAGTTGACCTGTGTACAAGTCGGCATTCGATTAAACACTGAGTCTCAGTCTATCGGCCGCTGCTCGGCTGGCTGCTTAGGTGGCGCAGCTGCTGCATGGCTGGCAGACAGCGCCGCACGTAGAGGACGTGCGTAATTACGCGGCGGCACTTTGAATAATCGGCGAGTCACAACAAGAATGAGACTCATTAAGAAATATACATCAGGAGAAGACTGAGTATATAGCAGAAATTTTCTAATCATGTCCATCTAAAAACAAAGGAAATTGCAAATATGCTTATAAATAACAATACTGGGAAGATGTGGGCATGACTGTATGTCTGCTCATATTCTAAGAAAATTGTGCCCAACATAGCATTATTGGTTAGCTTCAGTATTAACATAATCTTTGTACCATGCTAAGAACATTTTATCTTTTCCACTACATTCATTGCTGTAAGTCGGACTTTATAATTGGAATACAAAAAAATTAATGACTCAACAGGAAATGAAATTTAGTGATGAGCTATTAATTTATAGCCACCTATCTAGTTACATGAAACACTTTCTTTCACCATGATGATGGCAGTGACTCATCATGGCATAGACCCATATGACGTCTACAATTTTGTGAGCCATCCATTTCCATTTACTGACCACAACTTGTAGAGAATGTTCAAAGCCAAATACCAGATGCACATATCAGTGGTGTCCCACAAGTGCTTGATAAGAATATAGCCAACTCATCATGGAGCCACAGAAACTCCCTCATGTCCACAGGGTGTTCCTGAAAGCAATGTGATACATTTTGAATTGTTTCACTAGTTTACTAAATGTGCAGGTCACCTTCACTATGCATTAGGTAAATAACCAGATCTAAATAATTGGACAGGAGATTCCTATATCATTCACCAGTGAAAGATAATGACAGTTGTATTACAGGCCATGTTTCATACTATTTAAAAATCTCCTAAGTGAGAATACTGGCAACTGCAAGGATGACACCTCGTTGGCACAAGTTATTAAAAAGTATTGGCAGATAAGTCAAGTGAAATTGGCTTCCCTTAAAGCTGTTAATTTTAAAAATCAAGTTCCACTTGCCACTTGGTATGTCATTCAGGTGACTTAATAGTAAAAACGCTGAGTTATCAATACCTTTAAGGCAGGTAATTAACAGTTCTTCCCATGATTAGTCTTAGTTTTGTCTTTCCAAAAATTTATGCAAGCCCAACAGTGATTAAAAATTTTTGTAAAGCTGCCATTCAAGACATACAGGGAGTCTCTCACAGTGTGACTGTCATGACTGTTTTGCAGAGACTGAGAAGGGGATACTGTATTGACTTTCTACAGTGTTCCTAGAGATGTACCATTGCACAAATGGCACATGGAACACCTTTATGAAGTCCATATTGTGGCTACGAAATGCCTCTAATTCTTCATTTGATTGCTTAGAACTTTCCCATTTTAGATTTTGTTAAGGTGATGTATTTTATTTCAATAAAGGACTATTTCCCAGTGAACCTGGAAAAATATCATCCTTTTTTTAAAATAAATATTTAAATATAAAATAAAATTATGCTCAATTATTGCCCTTCACTCCAAAGTTACCATAGATGTAATGATCAGAATTATTACAGTGTTACAAATTCCTCAATTGAAAATAGTGTTGAAACTTTTAACTAGAATTCCAACTTTAAATAATAATAGATATTTCCATGTTAAAACATACATGCTCTGCAAATTTCAAGTTTGCAGAAATTGTTTGCGGTGACAATAAAATTTATGGAACAAGTAATATATCTCAAAAACTACTTTATGACATTAAACCAAACTTTATTTACTATCACAAAGACTTGCATTAAATGTTGTAGAAATTTAAGTGGGTCATATATCAATCGTTCTGATGGGATTATTCCACAGTTTCTTCTAGCAAGCAACACAGCACATCATACCTAATGCGAACTACTGCATGCATTCTAGGGAAGTCCTGCTTTGTCTTTGGTCCAACTGGTCTCAGCAGCCAGAAACATTGGTCATATGTGTGTGAGCGGTTTTTGCATGAATGTGTGAGTGAATGTTGTCTAATTCAGAAGAAAGCCTTCTGGCTGAAAGCTTGCTTGTTTAGTAGTCTTTTCGTTATGCCTGTCTGTGACTCAACATCTCCACTATATGGTAAGTAGTAGATTCCAGAATTGTGAGACACCTCAAAAACCTTGACATCATAAGTGAAAGACAGTTTGATTTCCAAAAAAGTGCAACTGGAGATGTATTTTCTTTCATGAATGATGTACTAGAATCCCTAAACAAACCAATGAAGCCAGTTGGTGAATTCTACAATCTTTTTGCGATTTTTTGACTGTGTGAAGCATGAAATTCCATTTGACAAAGTGTACCACTGCAGCACCAGAAGGGCTGTGGGAAACTGTTAAGAATCCTACCTCAAAGTCAGAAAGCAGAAGCTATTTTTGGATGAGAGCAGGAAAGCAGTTGACTGGGTAGAGTCTGAGTGGCCCACAGAACTCCACAGAGTATCCCAGGTATCTGTGTTCTTCATCCACAGCTGTTTCTTGTATATATACAACTCAGCCAATGAACACACCCATCAACTCCTATCCTTAATAAAAGTCCTCAATCTTTCCTCTCCCAGATCCACACCGGCTATTCAGAGCATCCTCCTACAGGCCAACCGCCAATTAGAACAGCATGCCACCCTTCACCTCAAAAAACTATCCAATCTCCTGGTTTCCTACCTCCGGAAATGCAACTCACTCACCCTTCACAACCTTTCCAGCAAACCTCAACCACCTCTCATTGCACACAAACCCAGTCTCTCCCGTCTACTCAATCTCCCACTTCCAGTTCCACTCCCTCCAAAACCTCAAAATTCCGATCAACACAATCTGGCACCCCAACACCCTAATTCAGTAGTTAACCTTTCCTCCAAACCTCTCTCCCAATCTGAAACCTCTGTACTATCCAAAGGCCTCACCTTCAGCCCCACTCCCAGATTCAACCAAACAGCCCTCGTCAAAGATTTACTGTCCTACACTCGTACTCTCTGCTGGAAGTATCACTTTGCCACAAAGAAAAATGATCCTAATCCTACCCCTAATGATCCAACTCCCCAAGACACTATCCAAATTGAACCCTGCCTGGAACAGTTCCGTCCTCCGTCACAGCGGGACCCACCTCCTCTTCCTCAAAATCACCCTCTCCAAACCTTCCAGGAATTTCTGACTTCCAGCCTTGCCTCTCAATCCTTCTTAAAAAACCTTAATCCTACTCCCAACATCACCACTGCTGAAGCCCAGGCTATCTGTGATCTGAAGGCTGACCGGTCCATCGTCATTCTTCCGGTGGACAAGGGTTCCACGACCGTGGTACTTGATCGTCGGGAGTATGTAGCTGAGGGACTGCGTCAGCTTTCAGACAACACCACATACAAAGTTTGCCAAGGTAATCCCATTCCTGATGTCCAGGCAGAGCTTCAAGGAATCCTCAGAACCTTAGGCCCCCTACAAAACCTTTCACCTGACTCCATCAACCTCCTGACCCCACCGACACCCCGCACCCCTACCTTCTACCTTCTTCCTAAAATTCACAAACCCAATCATCCCGGCCGCCGCATTGTAGCTGGTTACCAAGCCCCCACAGAACGTATCTCTGCCTACGTGGATCAACACCTTCAACCCATTACATGCAGTCTCCCATCCTTCATCAAAGACACCAACCACTTTCTCGAACGCCTGGAATCCTTACCCAATCCGTTACCCCCAGAAACCATCCTTGTAACCATTGATGCCACTTCCTTATACACAAATATCCCGCACGTCCAGGGCCTCGCTGCGATGGAGCACTTCCTTTCACGCCGATCACCTGCCACCCTACCTAAAACCTCTTTCCTCATTACCTTAGCCAGCTTCATCCTGACCCGCAACTTCTTCACTTTTGAAAACCAGACATACCAACAATTAAAGGGAACAGCCATGGGTACCAGGATGGCCCCCTCGTACGCCAACCTATTTATGGGTCGCTTAGAGGAAGCCTTCTTGGTTACCCAGACCTGCCAACCCAAAGTTTGGTACAGATTTATTGATGACATCTTCATGATATGGACTCACAGTGAAGAAGAACTCCAGAATTTCCTCTCCAACCTCAACTACTTTGGTTCCATCAGATTCACCTGGTCCTACTCCAAATCCCATGCCACTTTCCTTGATGTTGACCTTCACCTGTCCAATGGCCAGCTTCACACGTCCGTCCACATCAAACCCACCAACAAGCAACAGTACCTCCATTACGACAGCTGCCACCCATTCCACATCAAACGGTCCCTTCCCTACAGCCTAGGTCTTCATGGCAAATGAATCTGCTCCAGTCCGGAATCCCTGAAGCATTACACCAACAACCTGACAACAGCTTTCGCATCCCGCAACTACCCT
The DNA here is from genome assembly GCF_023864275.1 of Schistocerca cancellata. Lineage (NCBI taxonomy): Eukaryota > Metazoa > Arthropoda > Insecta > Orthoptera > Acrididae > Schistocerca > Schistocerca cancellata. The sequence continues at coordinate 229,566,276 of NC_064628.1, forward strand.
CCCGACCTGGTACAGAAGCAAATAACCAGAGCCACTTCCTCATCCTCTCAAACCCAGAACCTCCCACAGAAGAACCACAAAAGTGCCCCACTTGTGACAGGATACTTTCCGGGACTGGATCAGATTCTGAATGTGGCTCTCCAGCAGGGATACGACTTCCTCAAATCCTGCCCTGAAATGAGATCCATCCTTCATGAAATCCTCCCCACTCCACCAAGTGTGATGCTGTTACTTGTAGTTTAACTGAAATTTTGGTGATAAAATGTAAATTTATCTGTTTCATTATGAGAAAATGTGAACTCCCATGTATCCCACTCTCTTGAGCATTCACTTAAACCTCTTCTTAAGAAATGCAGTTAAAACTTGTATTCATTGAAACCATGACCATGAAGAAAATTTACTTCCTTATATATGGCAGTAGCATAAAAATATGCACTGTCACTTATTCTACTATTTTAAACAATCACCTAAACTGTTATTGGCATATTGCAGGCTTTAATACTGCATGCAAGTAATTGTTCTTGTAAAATAAACCAATGTCTGTGCAATGTGATGTATAAATGTTAATGTACTACTGTAATTGCATCAATTGACTTGTCGTATATTACTTGTACACTGGCTGTATAATATGTAATCAACAGGACAAAATAAATAAATAAATAAATAAAGAGTAAAACTTCCAGGTTAGTTAAAATAATAGGTCCAACAATATAACTGTGGCCTTACTTTGCAGATGCTAAATAATGTTTAGAATGTTTATTATCAGCCATTCAGCATATTTTGATACAATTGGCGTTGTCAGGAGGTAAAGTACAGTTAATAAAATTAATACATCAGCTTTGTCAGTAAATAAAAGTACATTTTAGTAAGACTACAATACTCATTGCTAATACATTTGTGGCACCGATGAAATCAACACCAACATCGATATGCATTCATCTTTGGACTCTAAGCATTATCTTTGGCTGTTCTGCCATGTTCAGTTCAGTTCTTTGTGATCCTTGTATGTGTTAAGGTTAATAAATGAACTATTGCTAAATGGGTGTGATTATTGGTGTAACCAACCTGGTAATCCTCCTCGCTGGTGACCTCAAGTTATAACGTCTTCCGTTTTCGCCGTTTTACTGTGTCTGCGACCTACGCGTCGGTTATTTTTGCGTGTATTACATTGACACAGCATTCGAACAATGGCTTCGGCCCAGCACCTAACACCGGATTATGTGATCGACATGCATCGTGTTGCGGGCGATGTACACCCGCCAGGACTGCAACACGATGCCTCTCACTCGATGATTCCACCGATTTCGCTGGACGTTTTCAAGCCTGCAACAATAAGTGAGGTTAGGAGTGTGCATGACTCTGGCTATCAAACGCCTTTGTTCCCGCCACATGTGCCCTCCCTCATTGATTGTGCAGTTACTGCTTACGGATCTTCATGCAGTGCGGGACCAACGCCGATTTCTGCAAATGCTTCATCGGACAACCTACTACCGCCAGGACAATGATATGCCATGCCGCAATCCGTGCAATACAAAGTGGATACTTGCCACGTGGCCGGAACTGCTTCGTTCACAGTTCTATCTCCTCAGCTTCTGACCACGGCCGCACCTGCCTTGGGGCAGCATCAGCACATGCCTTCCTGTAGCGTCGCGGAATAGTAAAGAGTTGGAAACTTGGAATATTGTCAAAGTTTTGTTGCCTATGCCGAGAGCCAGAGGCAGTAGGTTAGCCAAGTGGTAAGAGGATTGCACATATATTGGAATGTGTCATCAATCAGGGCAATGGCCTGGTTACACAGAGCAGGCGAGAGAGAATGGCTTAGCATGTGGGTTTGTGTTAGACGGAGACTTTCGTAGAGTGGAAGACAGAGGTATAGCGTCAGCTGTACTGCATTTCACAACTTCGTGTAAGTCTGCCGTAACAACACGTAACTCTGTCGCAAGAACGCCTAAGGGGCGAGTACGACAGATGAATCAGCAGTATAAGTAGAACGAATGCATTCATTACAAATGAGCATGATGTCAGGACATCGCTCGTGTTTCCTTTAAATACGCCAGCTTTGATAGCAACAAGGCACTCACAGTTAGACTTGCAGTTAGATGTGTACTGTGTCGCTGCATAGCGCTCAGCTTGGTAATCGCCATGTTAATCTTTATTAAGGAGATGTTGCAGTAAGGGCGGCCCATCCAGCAGCAGACGTGAGGGGACAGTACCAGCTCTGGTCCTCTCTGCTGCCGCTGTCAATCATCAACCCAGGATTAGCAGACATCACGGCAGACTCGCTCGCCGCCAATGCTGATCACATCAGTGAGCCGTCGTCGAGATCGTGTGAGGCCTAGGCCCTGTGCATCCGCGGTCACAACCGGGTGAGCCGATGACACTGGGGGGCTGCAGCCCGTTCCGCCCGTCCACCATGGACGAGCCACCAGGAGGAGTAGGGAAGAAGACGGGGTGGGCTAGAGTACACTCCGCAGTACGAGAATGCCTCTCGTGCCGACAGCACTGGGACTCTAACCCAGAGCCTCCTACGTGCAGCAGCTTGCTGTTCGCAACCATGCCGGCCAGCCAGCTGGGCGCCACCAGCCACGCACGGCCAAAGTACGAAGTAAGGACATTCCTTCGCTATGTCACAGCACGTGGCACTGCGCTAGCAAGACTGTATGGCCCGGAGCTGGTGTCATCGCTACGAGTCAGCGAGGACTCGGGGAAGATCGTTGATATCACCAAGCCACATTGTACTCGGCAGGAATAAAGGTGTTATGAATTAATAATGTTTCTTTGGCGTTTCTGACGTGTCCACAGTCATTTCCTAGCATCCTGACAACTGGAGAGGTCACCGCTCGGCCTCCAGTCCACCGTAGGCGATCAGGACCACCGGGGCGCCTACAGATTTGGTGTCAGAAGTCCTTGTGCCCACCACCTATAGATTTGGTATCAGAAGTCTTCGAACCGCCCACTACAGCACTGGCCTGCAGATATGGTATCTGGAGTCGTCGACACCGCCACTGCAGGACTGACACCACAGAATTGTGGTCAGAACTGTTGACTCTACGCAGCCTTGTGGTAAGTGCATGAGGCGATTTTTGTTAATAACTATGGATACACATTCTTTGTTGGGAGTGCACTTTGTGAGACCTGCGGAAACAGCAGATTTATCTGAGTTTAAGGGAAACAGTTGGGAAATGTATTTGATACCAGTAAGATGTACTGTGTGTAATTTAACGGGGCATGGGGAGCCATGCACGAAGTTTGTACCAGTAGAATGTTCAATTTGTAAACGGTTTGCTCACATAGCGCACAATTGTAGAGAGTGTCACTGGGCAATAACAAGGTGGAAGGATTAATTTTGTTTAGTTGTGCATTGTGAGTCTTGTTTGTCTTCTTCTGTGTAGTGCTCAACTGTGACAAAGGAGTTGAGTAGCTAGTGTAGTTATTGTTCTGAGGAGTACTTTCAGTATAGAGTAAGTTGTTGGTAATTTGCACAAATCATGCTGGAAACAAGATCCGTTAGTACTGAAGTGAGTATAGCTGCTCTGATGGAGCAAGTCTCAAAATTGTTAGAAGAGAATGCGCAGCATAAGTTATGTCATGTAGAATTAATGACGCAAATGGAGACCTTGCGTTCGGCGCAAGAGTCGCAAACGGGTTCAAGTGAGTGCAAGTAAGTAGCAATGTCCAACCTGGCAATATATCCTTCAGTAGCTAACCTGATCATGCCTTTCTCAGGTAAAACAACAGAGGATGTCACAGTGTTCATTAATGATGTTTTGGCAACAGCTGCAATTAGCAATTGGTCGGACGTAACTACGTTACGTATGGCAAATTTGTGACTTGCAGGGGAAGCCAAGATGTTCGTGATGTACCATGAGATGCTTAGTAAGGCAAGCACGTTTGAAGAATTGGCAGATGTGTTACCATAAAGATATCATAAGCAGAATAGTGCAAGATTTTTTAGGGAGAAGTTAGCTAATTTGACACAGAAGGTCAATGAGACAGTGGAGTCTTTTTCAGAATGGATACGGAAAATTAATTCGCAGACCTATGAATTATCGGGTAATCCTGATGCGGATCGTGTGTTACTATGAGAGGCAGAAAACAGAGCCCTCGATGTATTCCTCAGGGGAATTCCTGCAGAATTTTCTCGTAGGGCTAGGATGGAGAATCCTGGGGATTTAGCTGCAGCACTGCATATTGCAACGCGTCTGCAGGAGATAGACATTGCATCAAGGGTTCGCAATGATAAACGCATCTTTGCATCGGAGAGGAATTGTTACCGTTGTGGGAGGAAAGGTCATGTGAAGGCTCAATGCAGACAGCCGCAGTGCTATGCTTGTAAAAGCTATGGTCACAAGGCGAATGAGTGTCGTAGTAAGCAGAATGGTAATGGGAATAAACAGGAAAAAGCATGAAACAGGAATGGGAGTGTTTCGCCCATCGGAAGACATTCCCGGTAAGCAGAAGTATGGTGAAAACTAGTACAGAAACGGATTGTTGCTTGATGGTTGTTGTAAGGAATAATAGATGTAAGTTTTGATTGATACAGGGGCACATGTATCTGTTGTTAGTGGGTAGGAGAAGACTAGGTACTCCTAGGTATAGATTATGTGGAGTAGGGAATAATGAGCTGCAATCATTGGGTACAACACAGCTCGTTCTGTAGAGTTCGAAGAGCAAATGGAAGTGTTGCCAACTGTGGGACAAGGGTATTCTGTGATTCTTGGACTGGACTTCCTCGATAAACACCATGCCAAAATTAATCTTTCACAGCGTACAGTTGAACTTAGTGGAAACTTGTTTTCAATGGTTACAACAGCTGTAAATGTTGCTAACATGTCACCAATTGACTGTGTACAAGGGCATTAAAGACAATTATGCATGTCAAAGTGCCTTCAGGTACAGGGAAGTTAGTTTGGTTGTCAGTAGGTACTGATGTACCACAGCAGAGACTATGTGTAGTGGAGCCACTGCAGAGCAATGAAACATTGGATGAAATGCATTGTTTTATTAGGAGGAGCGTTGCGTGCGTAAGGGATATAAATGGGGAACTGATGATTCCGATCAGTGTAGATAATTTTGGGTCAGATGAAGTGGATCTCCCAAAGGGTTTAGTGGTAGCAAGTTTGGAAATACTCGACTATGAGGATATAGGTGAATCCCAAGGTGATTATAACGTCAAGCAAACCGTCGAGGCATCTGTACTACGTGATAAGATTCGTCATTTGGAGAATGGTGATTGGAAAGCTATGGAAGCTTTGTTATTAGAGTATTTAGATTTGTTTAATTCAGAAGTTCCATTACCAGCAACTCCTATTACACAGCACTGTATACTGACTGGCAATAGTCCGCTGGTCTATAGAAAACCATACAGGATAGCGAAACACCTACAACCATTAGTGGAAGAATGTATTAATCAACATCTAAGGGATGGTATTGTAGGGAACAGTGAAAGCCCATGGTCTGCCAACATAGTGGTAGTTCCTAAGAAGTCATTGGACAGTACTAAAAAGTATTGGTTTTATTGTGACTATCGTTTTTTGAATGCACGAACTGTAACAGAAGCGTATCCAATACCGAACCTCACAGAAACATTGGACAACCTAGGTTGGTGTAAATATTTTTCGACACTATACCTAAAGAGTGGGTACCATCAGATAGAAGTAAGTCCCGAGGATAGACCGAAGACGGCCTTTACAACAAGCCTTGGTCACTTTCAGTATCACAGAATGCCATTTGGGTTGGAAAACGCTCCTGCTACTTTCCAGTGTCTGTTAGATGGTGTGCTTCGGGGACTGGAACCGAAGATTGCTATGGTATACCTCGATGATATTGTTACTTTTTCGCGTAATATAGAAGAGCATGTGGAATGACTGAACGAAGTATTTAGTAGGCTAAGAGTGGCAAATCTTATGCTTAATGTCAAGAAATGTCAGTTTGCTCAGATGCAAGTGACTTATCTTGGGCATATCATCACTCAGGACGGGGTAAGGATGGAACCTGATCTAACATTGGCTGTGCGTAATTTTCCAGTACCACAGACCACTAAACAAGTTCAGCAATATGTCAGTTTATGTAATTACTACAGATGATATGTAAAGGGGTTTGCAGAAATTGCACATCCATTAACGAGATTGTTAAAGAAAGGTGTTAAGTTTGAATGGACAGCACAGTGTCAGGAGGCATTCGAGAAGCTCAAACAGATACTAACATCAGACCCAGTGTTGATACTTCCTGATTTTGAACAAGAGTTCATACTATCTTGTGATGCTAGTAATATTGCTGTAGGTTGTATTCTTTCTCAGAGGGTTAATGGAGAGGAACATCCAGTGGCTTATGCTTCCAGGCAACTGAATAATGCAGAGAAGAATTATTCAACTACAGAGAAAGAAATGTTAGCAGTGATTTACGGTATCTCATATTTTCGCTGTTATTTATATGGGTGTAAGTTCAAGGTGATTACAGATCACACATCATTGAAGTGGTTGTTGGGGTTGAAAGATCCTTCAAGTCGTTTAACAAGATGGGCACTGAAACTAAGTGAATTAGACTATGAGGTAATTCACAAACCATGGGCAAAACATACGAATGCAGATGTGCTTAGTAGAAAAATAGCAGCTGCACAAGTTGTGGGCATAAGTGAGAAGGAGTGGATAAAGGCTCGAGCCACTGACAGAGTGTGTCAATTATTCCGAATGCAACCACAGTTTGAAATGCAGGATGGGTTGCTTTGCAGGAAGACGAAGTGCAGACTATACGTCGTAGTACCGGAGTCACTGAGGGAAGAAGTGTTGAAACAAGCACATGACCATGTATTGTCGGGTCATGGTGGTAAAAGAACGACTGATAGACGGGTAGCTGAAAGGTTTTGGTGGAAGACACGTTGCAATGACGTAGAGCAGTATGTGCAAAATTGTATACTGTGTGCGCAGAGAGCAGATTTAAGTCATCAGAAAATTCAGTTACAGAGACTACCTGAAGTGGATCGTCTGTTTGCATTCATAGGATTAGATGTGATCGGAGCATTTAACAAGACCCAAGCGGGTAATCTATATGTATTAACAATATTAGATCATTTTTCCCCATACCTGGTAATGGCAGCTATTCCAGATCAGAAGGCAAGCACTGTTGCGCAAGCCTTAGTAAATAACTGGTTGCTGAAGTATGGTGTGCCCGATACTATAATTATAGGTCAGGGTAGTAACTTTATGTCGGAGCTGATGAAGCAGTTATGCCATTTATTGAAAGTTAAGAAATTGCGGACAAGCCCATTACATCCTCAGTCGAATAGACGAACAGAACGGGTTCATAGGACATTAGTTAAGATGATTAGTCATTACGTACATTCAGAACACACGGATTGGGATGTGTATTTAAATCTGTTGACAAGCGCATATAACGTGAAAGTTCATACAGGAATGGGGCTCTCTCCGTATGAGGTAATTTATGGTCGGAAAATGCCATCACCATTTGATGTGCTCAAACCTCAGGTAGGTTCACAGGATGAGTCAGTGAAGAATTTTGCCAAGAAATTGAGAGAGATTTGGCAAAGAGTAGGGCGTGCTAATACTAAAGCTTTGGAGAAACAAGAGAGTATTGGGCAAAGAACAGGTAAACTGCCACAATACAGAATTGGTCAGTGGGTATTGTTGGCTAATCCTTATGTCCCGAAGGGTAAAACGAAGAAGTTTTTGATGAAATATTCTGGACCATATCAGGTAAATGAAATAGTGTCTCCAGTGAACGTAAAGTTGCAGTTACCAACCCAGTCATCAGTAGTTCATGTGAGTAGGATTAAGCCATTTAAGGGTGCAGTGGATGTGTTACCGCAGATTCCTCCAGCAGTAACAAAGGGTGTGAGGGTACCGAAGCTAAAAGAACAGCAGAGGAACGTTCCTTACACACTTAGGTCTAGGTATAAGTAGATTAAGTGTCCTCGGGGAGGAACATGTCGTATTTATTGTTATTAGGTAATGGGGTATGTGTAGTTTTTACTTGTCATTTGTGTGTTTTAGATGTGGTAATGAAGGGAGCGATTGACATAGCTTCTTTTTCCTTCAGGTGCCATGCCAGGATGTGGCCCAGGAAACTTTTTGTCAGTCTGGTACTGCTACGCTGTTGCAGAGGAGAGGTGGTGCAGGTGCAACCACTAGATAAAGGAATTTTGTTTGCAAGGCAATTAGATGTGGTATTGTCAAGCTGCAGGTGGACAAGTGTGTTCATGTATAATATATGGTGAGTGAGGAATGATGTACGGACACTACAGGATAGGTTTACGGCACTACAGGTGGCCACAGAGAAGGAAAGGTTGTTTCAAGACATACGGAATGAGTATCAGGAATTGAAGCTCACATACGAAAAGCTGAGAAGGCAGCTGCAACAAGTAACGGAAGTGGTCCTGCAAACGCTCGTTCACAGGAAACAAGGGTGGTTGGATGCAGGGGGAAAAGTCCTGAAAACAGTGTTTGGAACCCCAGACGAGGAAGATATAAGGAGCTTAAATAGTACAGTGGGGGAGGTGCAGGAGTTGGCAGAGGAGACAAAGTCGAAAGTGGATTGGCACACAACACGTATAGGTAACATGGAGCAGGGGATATTGAATGTCACTAGAACAGTGCAGGAATTGATGTCAGACCTGGAACGGTATGCAGCAAATACCAGGAAAGTGTTGAATGGGGATATAGAGGCTATACAGGTGAGATTGAGCCGAATAGACAGGAAAATACAAGTAGCAGCTTTATTGAGGGCATTAGCAGACAGGGTGGATGATGCGCGTATTGAGTTGGAAGCGTTATATGAAGCTATGCATCACACAGTGCATGGGCAATTGAGTGCCACTTTGTTAGGTCCAAATCAGATGCTGAAGGCGTTGCTGAAAGCGCAGAAAGAATTCTCAGAAGGAGTGCATCATGTTGTGCCTCCGGCGAAGCGGAATTTACCGTTATTCTATGTCTAAAGTGAGGGTAATTACGGATCAGGCAAGTATACATGTAGAAGTGCAAATACCAGTGATGAGTATCAATTCGCAATACCAGTATTATACAGTACACCCATATCCAATTAGATGGGGTGCACTTGGGAAGTGGGTGCAAGTGCAAACTCAGGAAGTGTTGTTAGTGCCAAGACGAAGGAGTGCTCATGTGGTAATGTCTACGGAAGATTTGACAGACTGTTTCAGGGGAAGTGTTTTTATTTGTCCAGCAAAGGAGGTGGCAACCCACAATCATTCATGTGAGATGCAGTTGTTCTTGGGGTATATGGAAACCTTAGAATGCTAAAAGAAGGTGTTACTTCCGAGACCGAAATTTCAGAAAGTTGGGGAACATTGAATTTACTCTGTGTTCGAACTAGAGGCCGTAATTGCCACTTGTTACAGAAATGGTAGATTGACAGATGTATCAAAGCTTGAATTGCAGGGCAGTGGGTTATTGATTAATGGCACTGGATGTGAAATAGTGGGGAAGCATTTTCATCTACCAGCTACTTTCACGGGTACGACAATGATTAACGTGACACAGCATATCTTGTATTATCCAGAGGCACCACCACAAATATTGCCTCACCAGAACCTAACGTTTATTAACGAGTCCTTGGATCCCACATTGCTACAATCTTTAGACAGCCTGATTATCTTGGAAAAAAATCAGATCTCAGTTAAACAACTACTGCAGCACATGCAGCAATATCGGGAGACACGTAAGCAAAACACAATTATATTTGGTGTGTCAACGAATAGCATAATCTTAGTTCTAGTGTTTATTTGTGCAACTTACTTTTGTATATGGAAAAGGATGTCTCATTCTGAAATAACAACCGTACATCAAATACCTATGGGATGGATCGGGAATAGTGGAACGTAATATAAACAGATAACCAATGATAAGATTGGAATCACTATTAAGTGTAAATAGATTATTAGTGGATAAGAAAAGTTTGACAATGTTGAAGGAGTAGTTGTAAGATACCAGTAGAGTATAAGGAAGTATGGCGTGCACAACCAGTAAGTCCAGAATTGTAAAATTCGGGACGAATTTTCTTAGAGGAGGGGGATGTGTAGTGTCGTGGAATAGTAAAGAGTTGGAAACGTGGAATATTGTCAAAGTTTTGTTGCCTATGCTGAGAGCCAGAGGCAGTAGGTTAGCCAAGTGGTAAGAGGATTGCACATATATCAGAATGTGTCGTCGTAACTGCCGTCTGCTTCACGTCTGCTGTGCAGCAAGCTACCTTAATTTAAGTATTAGCTGTATTTTTCTTACTTGTCACTTCTTCTTCCGTGTGTATTTGCTTTTAGGAAGCTTTAATTGTCTGGTGCTATTAATAGTGTTCAATAGATTTCATGTTTGTTTTGAATATAGTCAGAGAGAGTCCCTTTAGTCAACCATAGTGCCAGTAGTGCTAGTGTTTGTTTTCAATACAGTCCAGAGACAGGTAGTGCAATTTTCATTGTTTTCTACAAGAAGTGGCTAGCAACCCCAGTTTAGTGAATAAACAGCTGCCTTTAGTGAATTAGCAGTCTAGTTAAAGGTTGAACAACTCTCTTCAGTAAATTGATTCCTTAGGATGGATAGGATGTGTGACTGCTGTGTACGGACGCAGGAGGAGCTGGCCACTGTTCGCGAACAGCTGAGCGTGTTGATGGCCGCGGTCAGCTGTCTTCAGGCTGCTGCCTCAGAGTGTAGCGGCATTGGGGAGTCTGGTGCGTCGCAGGGTACACCCCAGGTGTTACATGCTTCACACACTGTCCCTGCTGTCGAGACATCTTCGCGGGTACTGGACGCGGTTGGGCCATCCTCTCCCCAAGGGGAGCGGCGGGTTCAGCGGCGTTCGCGGCGCACGAGGCGGAGGGCCAATGTGGAGGCTGGCCGTGTGGCATCGCCCGCTCTGCCTGTGAGTGGACATGTGGCTGCTCCTTCAGCAAGGTCCGAGCAGGCACACGGGGGGAGGGGTTTATTAGTTATTGGGAGCTCCAACGTTAGGCGGGTGATGGAGCCCCTTAGGGAAATAGCGGGAAGGTCGGGGAAGAAGGCCAGTGTTCACTCTGTCTGCTTGCCGGGGGGCCTCATCCGAGATGTGGAGGAGGCCCTACCGGCGGCGATAGAGAGCACTGGGTGCACCCGACTGCAAAATCAGCATGGGTTTCGAAAAAGACGGTCATGTGAAACCCAGCTCGCGCTATTCGTCCACGAGACTCAGAGGGCCATAGACACGGGTTCACAGGTAGATGCCATGTTTCTTGACTTCCGCAAGGCGTTCGATACAGTTCCCCACAGTCGTTTAATGAACAAAGTAAGAGCATATGGACTATCAGACCAATTGTGTGATTGGATTGAGGAGTTCCTAGATAACAGGACGCAGCATGTTATTCTCAATGGAGAGAAGTCTTCCGAAGTAAGAGTGATTTCAGGTGTGCCGCAGGGGAGTGTCATAGGACCGTTGCTATTCACAATATACATAAATGACCTGGTGGAAGACATCGGAAGTTCACTGAGGCTTTTTGCAGATGATGCTGTGGTGTACCGAGAGGTTGTAACAATGGAAAATTGTACTGAAATGCAGGAGGATCTGCAGCGAATTGACGCATGGTGCAGGGAATGGCAATTGAATCTCAATGTAGACAAGTGTAATGTGCTGCGAATATACAGAAAGATAGATCCTTTATCATTTAGCTACAAAATAACAGGTCAGCAACTGGAAGCAGTTAATACCATAAATTATCTGGGAGTACGCATTAGGAGTGATTTAAAATGGAATGATCATATAAAGTTGATCGTCGGTAAAGCAGATGCCAGACTGAGATTCATTGGAAGAATCCTAAGGAAATGCAATCCGAAAACAAAGGAATTAAGTTACAGTACGCTTGTTCGCCCACTGCTTGAATACTGCTCAGCAGTGTGGGATCCGTACCAGATAGGGTTGATAGAAGAGATAGAGATGATCCAACGGAGAGCAGCGCGCTTCATTACAGGATCATTTAGTAATCGCGAAAGCGTTACGGAGATGATAGATAAACTCCAGGGGAAGACTCTGCAGGAGAGACGCTCAGTAGCTCGGTACGGGCTTTTATTGAAGTTTCGAGAACATACCTTCACCGAAGAGTCAAGCAGTATATTGCTCCTTCCTACGTATATCTCGCGAAGAGACCATGGGGATAAAATCAGAGAGATTACAGCCCACACAGAGGCATACCGACAATCCTTCTTTCCACGAACAATACGAGACTGGAATAGAAGGGAGAACCGATAGAGGTACTGAAGGTACCCTCCGCCACACACCGTCAGGTGGCTTGCAGAGTATGGATGTAGATGTAGATGTAGATGTTACGCACAACAGGCGAGAGAGAATTGCTTAGCACGCAGGTTTGTGTTAGACGGAGACTTTCGTAGAGTGGAAGACAGAGGTATAGCGTCAGCTGTACTGCATTTCACAACTTTGCGTAAGTCTGCCATAACAACATGTAACTCTGTCGCAAGAACACCTACGGGGTGAGTACGACAGATGAATCAGCAGTATACGTAGAACGAATGCATTCATTACAAACGAACATGATGTCAGGACATCGCTCGTGCTTCCTTTAAATACGCCAGCTTTGATAGCAACAAGGCACTCACAGTTAGACTTGTAATTAGATGTGTACTGTGTCGCTGCATAGCGCTCAGCTTGGTAATCGCCATGTTAATCTTTATTAAGGAGATGTTGCAGTAAGGGCGGCCCATCCAGCAGCAGACATGAGGGGACAGTACCAGCTCTGGTCCTCTCTGCTGCCGCTGTCAATCATCAACCCAGGATTAGCAGACATCATGGCAGACTCGCTCGCCGCCAATGCTGATCACATCAGTGAGCTGTCGTTGAGATCGTGTGAGGCCTAGGACCTGTGCATCCGCCGTCACAACCGGGTGAGCCGACGACGCTGGGGGTCTGCAGCCCGTTCTGCCTGTCCACCGCGGACGAGCCACCAGGAGGTGCAGGGAAGAAGACGGGGTGGGATAGAGTACACTCCACACTACGAGAACGCCTCTCGTGCCGACAGCACTGGGACTCCAATCCGGAGCCTCCTACACGCAGCAGCTTGCTGTCTGCAGCCATGCTGGCCGGACAGCTGGGTGCCACCAGCCACGCGTGGCCGAAGTGCGAAGTAAGGACATTCCTTCACTATGTCACAGCACGCGGCACTGTGCTAGCAAGACTGTGCGGCCCAGAGCTGGTGTCATCGCTACAAGTCAGCGAGGACTCGGGGAAGGTCGTTGATATCACCAAGCCACATTGTACTCAGCAGGAATAAAGGTGTTATGAATTAATAATGTTTCTTTGCCATTTCTGACGCGTCCACAGTCATTTCCTAGCATCCTGACAACTGGAGAGGTCACTGCTCAGCCTCCAGTCCACCGTAGGTGACCGGGACCACTGGGGCACCTACAGATATGCCACGCCGCAATCTGTGCAGTACAAAGCGGATACTTGCCAGGTGGCCAGAACTGCTTCGTTCACAGGTCTACCTCCTCAGAATCCGACCACGCCCACGCCTGCCTCGGTTCAGCATCAGCACATGCCTTCCTACTTCGATACCTCGACCTGCAACAGGAACAGTAACTTGTTATCTATGCCTGACCTCCACCTCCATCCCACTGCTATGCTTCAGTGTTTTGTGCCACGACATTCACCTTATCCGCACACCTTTTTGAGTGGAGTGACTATGAACAGTGAACATTCACACATTCCGTCCCATGTTCGACATCATTTCCCACACTGTGCTTCTGGACAGTCCACCCCTCCGCAGTCTCCTTGCAACACAGGTGGCCCCAACTCTGATCATACATCGAGCTTTCCGTGGACTAACTCACATTCTCAAATTTTGAACTTTTTCTCACCTGTCGTCCCCCCGCCGGCTACAGTCGAGCATCCGCTACCATTCTTGGCACATCTCGGTGCCTCATCCGTGTCGGTCTTCCACGTCGCATCAATCTGAACACACAAGCAACGTGTTGAGCTTCCGCAACCACAATAGACACATTGCGGTGTCTCACCCATGTTGGCCTTCCATTTTGAGACGGATTGTGCTCAACCACAACGTGTCACCTTCACGCTGCCACCAGAACAGCCATCGTTGCCACATCCCCTGGAGGCACACTCTCCTGGAATACTACAGAAACAACAGCTCGATTCAGGCAGTGCCCCGATGAACTCAACTCAACCTGTTCTTCCGAACACTGGCAATGAACATTTGCCCCCCCCCCCCCCCCCCCCCCCATCCCCCAGTGACAACATCGGTCAGGGCTCATCTCATCTGTACATGCTCATCTCTGTCGACGACGTTACAAGAAACCAAGCACAAGTTCATTGTCGAGCTTGAACATGTCGCTCACCTACGCAAGGAAAACTTCGATCTCTGCCTCCGGCTCCATGAAACACAGCTCCAGCTATCCAATGCAGCAAAGGAATTACAGACACTACAGCAAGGACAAAGCAAGGTCAGTAAGTGCGTCAAATCTGCTTGCAATCCCAGAAATCGACCCTATGTGTGTTTATCTCCCGCTACCCCTCGCAACTGTGCTATCAAGACTGCCATAACGTGTACTGTCAGTTCCGCAGGGCCACACCCTCCTAACACGGCAGTGTTTGACACTCGGCCAGACACAAGTGCGCATGCGCGACGAGCGTCACATGTTCCCGAACTGACGGCTTCTACCCCGCCCCTCGCGGACAGCACCTCAAATTATGCAACTTCAGCTCCTGCGCGCCACCATGCAACTGCCACTGACAACACAAACAGTGCACTCACGCCAAGTGTTTTGCACATGACTGTGCTGCCACAGGCCGCGCCCTTGGACAATGGACAAACTAACGGCTCACGAGCTCTACCGAGCTCACCCAACCATGGTGCCACTGCTTTGGGCTGGCGGCCCTCTTGTCGCGTTGAGTCCTGGGACACTTTGCCACCTCGGATCCGCTGAGTGGCTCCAAACACCACGACCACGCCTCGCCTGCCCCGCCCACCACACATAGTAAAAAAACCGCCTCCCGTGCTGCTGGCAACATTTCCGTCATCACCAATGAAACGGTTCACAAGCTTCGCCTCATGCCAGGTCCCCCGATCTCCAGTAAATCACGTCGACTTTGTCCCGAGCATCTCTCCAACCTTAAAAATCAAATTTCTGAACTACTAAGCTCTGGCGTCATTGAACCCTCTGCCAGTAGCTGGTCTACGCCCATACATATGACACCCAAGAAAGACGGGTCCTGGCACATGTGTGGAGACTACCGTCAACTAAACGCACAAACAGTTATGGACACCTACCCCATACCCAACATTGCCTACTTTATCAGTTTCCTCACAGGTGCGACCACATTCTCTGTCATTGATTGCAAACGGACCTACCACCAGATCCACATGGCATCTGAAGACATCGAGAAGACAGCAATCACCACCCCAATCGGTCTGAAAAACGCAACCCAGACCTGGCAACGCTTCATCAATGAAGTGCTATTCGACCTAAAATTCTGCTTTGCATATCTTGATGACATTCTTTTGTTCAGCTCCTCCATCGAGGACAACATTCAACATGTGCAAACTGTTATGAATACTCTCGTGGCAGCAGGAATAGTGACCAACCAGGACAAATTGCAGCTACATCAACCCGCTGTCACTTTTCTTGGTTTTGGGGTCTCTGCCGATGGCATTTCACTGCCCCCAGAGAAAGTACATACAATACTAAACCTACCCAGTCCTTCGACATTCAAAGAGCTAGGGCACTTTCTGGGGACGGTTAATTATTATCACCGACATCTACCTCAGGCTGCAGGGATTCAGGCTCCACTGATGGACGCCTTGGCAGGCACCAAGACTTATGGATCTCGACCTGTTCCATGGACCCCTGCTATGACTGACTCTTTCACTGTCCTCAAAAATCTTCTTACCGAGGCCTGCACCATCGCGCATCCTCATCCCAATGTGCAGCTTTTCATCACCACAGACACAAGCGATACTGCCATCGGGGCTGTCCTTAGCCAGACAATTGACAGCCAAACTTCGCCTCTGCAGTTCTTCTCATGCAAGCTCACCAATGCACAAAGGAAATATTCCGCGTTTGACAGGGAGTTGCTCACTGTCTACAAAGCAATTAAGCATTTTAAGACTGACATTGAGGGACGCCCTTTCTATGTTTTAACGGACCACAAACCCCTGGCTGTGGCCATTACAAACCCGCCAGCTGACCCACCTCCTCACTGCTTCAGATACATGGACTTCATATCTCAGTTCACCATCGATGTCAGACACATAAAGGGTGCTGACAATATAGTTGCTGATTTCCTTTCACGAGTTGACGCCGTCCATTTGCTGTTAGACCTCTCTGAACTACCTAACCTCCAACCCGCCGACGAGGAAACATAAAATCTTATTTCAGACTCTACTTCATTACTATACTTCATCCTCACCACCTTCCCTGGCATTTCTGGTCCGACGAAAGTGTGGGCACATTACACCCCCTCATCCCAACCACGCTCCGTCGAGCTGTCTTCAATGCATTGCATAATTTAGCCCACTCCAGTGTTCGTGCATCCACCCACCTCGTAGAGGAGCGCTTTGTGTCAAGAAATGTCAACAAGGACTGCCAGCAATGGGCACGCTCGTACATTGCGTGGCAATGCTGCAAAGTACACAAGCACACTTCACCCCATTCGACGCCTTTTTTATCCCTCCTGGGCGTTTCCAGCATATTCACATTGACATTGTCAGCCCTCTCTCCCCCGCTAACAGCTTTCGTTATGTTCTCTCGTCTATCAACCAAACAACTCGCTGGCTCAAGGCTGTCCCCCTCCCCAATATTATGGCAGAAACTGTTGCTCGAGCTTTCGTTGAGTCATGGGTATTGTGTTTCAGATGTCCAGCTATCATCACGACTGACCAGGGCAGACAATTTGAGTCGGCCCTGTTCAACGGGATTTATAACATTTGCGGCATCCGGCGCATCCGTACCCCAGCATATCACCCACAAAGTAACGGGCTAGTTGAGCACTGGCAGCGCACTCTCAAGGCAGCTCTTCGATGCCACGACTCTCTGTGGACGGAGGCTTTTCCCCTTGTGCTACTCGGCATTCGTGTGATCTATAAGGAAGACCTCAAAGGCACAATAGCCGAGTTCGTATACGGCCCGAACATTGTTCTCCCTAGCGAACTTATGAGCCCTTCCACTTCTCTCCCTCAGTCTGACTTACCTTCCTTCATGGACCGCATCAGATGCCACTTCATCACCCTCCATATCCCTCCGCCTGCCAGTCATTCCCGCCCTAAGATTCACATCCCGAAATCTCTGGACAATTGTGAGTATGTCATGCTCCGAAATGACACTGTCCGTGCTCCCGTCCAACCTCCATATACCGGCCCGTACCGAGTTCTCCGGCACTCAGCTAACACCTATGACATCCAAATGAAAGATTCAGCTGTTACAGTCTCTCTCAACAGACTTAAGCCTGCTCATGTCAAGCCTTCTTCTACCCCCCTTCAGGCCACGACCACACCACTCACTGTTGTGGCTCACAACGCTCTGACCACTCCCTCCACGTCGGACTCACACACTCGATCGAGTGACTTCCAGCTCCAATCGTCGAGCTCTCCTCCGACCTCGCCCTCTACTCCGGTCTCACACACTCAGTCAAGTGACATGCTCCCCATGTCGAGCTTACCTATGATCTTGCCCTCGCCACCGGGCCCTCCGCTGGTCCCTTTGACCTCTCCACCATCGCCTGCCTCGCCCTGTCGAGGTTTCTCACGCCCCCCGTCTTGAACGTACCTTCGCTCGAGGTGTTTGTGCCTGTCCCCCCAGACATAATCCACGACATCTCAATAATACTGCATGATTATACACTGTTTGCCGTGTGTTTCTCTTCATCCAGTGCTCATCACACAACCTCCGCCATTCCCTGCCACCTAGTGAAATGTGTTCCCCTCCCCACCTGTCATCGACCTGAACTTGCTTCGTGTGTTGCCACTCCCACTGGAGACATTGTCGTCGTCATTCCGTTCCACCCACAAACTGCCACCTACAGCCGCACGACAAGCACGCCCAGTATGACGCCCGGCTCGCTTCAACGACTTCCAGGTTCGGTGGCTGAACCTTCCTTCACGACATCTACCCACACAGCTCCCCAATGACGCTGTTGAGCTGACCGTGGACCAGCTCCCGTGGACCATCCCTGCCGATGCCATAGTCACCCCCACCCCCCCTGGCCTCTCAAGAGTACTCCATACTGTGGGGGAGGGGAGGGGGGGGGCCTATGTGGCGCCAATGAAATTGACACCAACATCGATATGCATTCATCTTTGGGCTCTTAAGCATTATCTTTGGCTGTTCCACCATGTTCAGTTCAGTTCTTTGTGATCCTTGTATGTGTTAAGGTTAATAAATGAACTATTGCTAAATGGGTGTGATTATTGGTGCAACCAACCCGGTAATCCTCCTCACACTCATTCTATTTCACTTATTAGCATCAATATATAGTTACTGAAATATATATTTATACACATGTATATAAATGTTAAATTACAGTTGTATATCAGTCAAGTACTTGTACATACTAGTTGTAACGAAGCAGGGTTGCCCACTGCTATCCTGTTTTGGTTTTACACTCCTTCAGTAACTTAGCTAAGCAATGAACGTTTATTTTTTTTCATTTTTCACTACTCAGATTTCGACTACAGATTCTGTGGCCTTCAGCCTCATAGTACAGAACTGAGAAATAGTTTAAATAAAATTCCCCTTGTAAAATCTATTATTTCAGTACATTCTAATGTCCATTCTGAAAGTAATGAGCTAATTAGTTTTGTTGGAAATGCATCATATTAACAGTTATGAACAATGACGTATATTGTGCAATACATATTAAGTAAAATTCAAGTGAGCTAATAGATCGAATTCAGCTATAAGACTGCATCCAAAAGAAAGCCTAAATTTTACCGATTCCAGCAAAGTGTTTAAATTAACCCAAAGTCTATTAGTTAAATAGATATTAAGACTTAAAATCTGTAGCCTGTATGACTTTCAGTGCCAATTGTGACCAAACTACCAAATAATTCCGAGATCTGTTTCGACACTTTTGCTACCTTTATTTTTCTACATAAAATAACTCCAGTCTCAACTTTGTAAGTGCATTAATTAAGAATTAAATAAATTTAGATATGTAAAAATTTTTGTTCAAAAGGGCTGCCGTGGTTATAAGTCGGGAATTCCCACGGCGGATGCATAAGTTAGTTCCGTGTATTTAAATTGATACAGCTCACTCATGTTATTTTAAATAATAAAACCCAATAGTTAACTTCAAAACCAGGATCATTTTAACCCTGGGAAATGATAAACTATAATATATTAACAGAAATAGTCAAATATTCTAGCGCTGGTCTATATAAGGTCCGAGCTGGTGCAGCTCTAGTTAGTTCTCGGTCAGATTCTCATGGAGCAAAAGTGCGGCAAGTTTGCTAATTTTTCTGTAATTGTAATTGTGAACTTTGTTAAAGACTGGAAGTTTTTGACCTACCTAATGTGATGATTGAGTGTAAGAGGCCTGGTCACATGAATATTGTGTGGGCGAGTGATGACAAATAAATCGCACTGTGGTTGACATAAATGTTCAACAATAAATACGATCTTGACTTTTGATTTTGGAAAACTTATCTAGGATCCTGGCTTCTTAATTTCAGTGTGATTTAGGTGAGACAGATGCAGCTACCGGGAAGACATTATTGAATAAGCAAAGCAAGGTTCCTACTGGGTAAGGAAATGTTTCAATGCCGGTACATCCGATTGTGACGTGAACTTTAAGTGGCACTAATAAATGAGGATATAGCCTCGCACGTTACATAGTTACATACGTTTATGGTTTTTATAACTTATGGCTAGTTGAAGCAAGATACTCATATATTTCTTTATGTGTGCATAATTGCAGAATTCTAATAGTATGATTATTACATACATTTACCCAAAGCTCATTTCTTGGAAATCAGTCTCTATGAGTTCATCAACTACATAAAATTATTGCACTTTTAGCAAAGTTTCTAATACTTTCGTGTACTTGTGTAAGGGAATCAAGTGGGCTGTTTTTGGCAATTTGTTGAAGAATTTAAGGGTCATGTGTTTTTGGTTATTGTGTGTGAGAGAAAGTCTTGAGAATGGTAAACCTATCATGTGGCATTTCTTGTGTTGAACAAGTGAACATTATTTCTTAGCCTAAGTTTGTTTAAGTTTTCTTTAGCATAAAATAGACAACCATTGATGTAAAGGCTAGGGGTTTGTAAGTATGTTGAGTGTTCAGAAATGACTTCTGCAGTGTCTCTGGAGGCAAACCTAGAATACATCTAAAAGCTTTCTTCTGCTATTGAAAAATGTAAACTGGCTCTGGTGCATTTCCCCACAACAGTATTTCATATTGTAGATGTAAGTGGAAGAAGGTATAATAAGAGTAAAGTAGCTGATTCTCACTGATATTTTATCTTGATTTATATTAACAAACATAAAATTCTTGCCGATTTGCTATTTAAGTAATTTATGTGTCCTTTCCATGGTAGTCCTTTATCAATTGCAAGTCCAAATAATTTCTCAATCTTATCTGAGACTTCATTGCTATGAGGTTTAAATAAAGTTCTTATGTTTTGTTTTGCTAATGGACAGCTGGTTGACTAGACACCAGTGATCAGTCATACCGATAATTTCTCTATTGTAACTTTGAACACTTTGTAAGTTTATAATGGTTGTTATCAGTGTGATGTTATCAACATACAATACATTCCTACATGGTATGTGACTTGAGAAATCATTTATACACACAAAGAAGAGGAAAGGTCCAGAAACCAATACCTGTGGTATTCCATGTTTTATTTTCAACAACCGTGATGCCTGGCTATTTGGATATACTAACCGTAGTCTGTCAGACAGGGAGGTTCTAAATATATACTGCTCACCATTAAAATTGCTATGCCAAGAAGAAATGCAGATGATAAACGGGTATTCATTGGACAAATATATTATACAATAACTGACATGTGATTACATTTTCACGCAATTTGGGTGTATAGATCCTGAGAAATCAGTACTCAGAACAACCACCTCTGGCCGTAACAAAAACCTTGATACACCTGGGTATTGAGTCAAACAGAGCTTGGATGATGTGTACAGGTACAGCTGCCCATGCAGCTTCAAAACGATACCACAGTTTATCAAGAGTAGTGACTGGCGTATTGTGACGAGCCAGTTGCTCGGTCACCATTTGCCAGACGTTTTCAATTGGTGAGAGATCTGGAGAATGTGCTGGCGAGGGCAGCAGTCAAACATTTTCTGTATCCAGAAAGGCCCGTACAGGTCCTGCAACATGCGGTCGTGCATTATCCTGCTGAAATGTAGGGTTTTGCAGGGATCAAATGAAGGGTAGAGCCACGGGTCGTAACACATCTGAAATGTAACGTCCAGTGTTCAAAGTGCCATCAATGCAAACAAGAGGTGACCGAGACATGTAACCAATGGCACCCGATACCATAACGCCAGATGAAATGCCAGTATGACAATGACGAATACACGAACACACTTTTTGCCATTTGTGCGCCCAGGTTCGTCATTGAGTACACCATCGCAAGCGCTCCTGTCTGTGATGCAGCATCAAGGGTAACTGCAGCCATGGTCTCCAAGCTGATAGTCCATGCTGCTGCAAATTTGTCAAACTGTTCGTGCAGATGGTTGTTGTCTTGCAAACGTCCCCATGTTTACTCAGGGATCGAGATGTGCCTGCACGGTCCGTTACAGCCATGTGGATAAGATGCCTGTCATCTCAACTGCTAGTGATATGAGGCCATTGGGATCCAGCATGGCATTCCATATTACCCTCCTAAAACCACCGATTCCATATTTCGCTAACAGTCATTGGATCTCGACCAACACGAGCAACAATGTTGCAATATGATAAACCGCAATCGCGATAGGCTACAATCCGACCTTTAACAAAGTCGGAAACGTGATGGTACGCATTTCTCCTCCTTAGACTAGGTATCACAACAACGTTTCAGCAGGCAATGCCGGTCAACTGCTGTTTGTGTATGAGAAATCGGCTGGAAACTTTCCTCATGTCAGCACGTTGTAGGTGTCGCCACCAGTGCCAACCTTGTGTGAATGATCTGAAAAGCTAATCATTTGCATATAGCAGCATCTTCTTCCTGTCAGTTAAATTTTACATCTGTAGCACGCCATCTTCGTGGTGCAGCAATTTTAATGGCCAGTAGTTTAGTTGATGATTCATCTCTAATGTCACAGTGAGCTAAGTTTTATTAATATGGTCTTACGTGACAGTGAGCCGAAGACTTTGCTCAAGTCTGTAGGCATAGCGCTGTACCATATCTCTTTCCAACACCTTCATGTATTATATCTAGCAGATTTCTTACTGCTTTTGCTGTTGACAGGTCTTATCTAAAGCCAAACTGGTTTGCATTCAGTAACATGTTATTTTCAATGTAGTCATTTATTTGTTTATGTATGCAGATTTTTAATACTTGTGATACAATTAGAACAATTGAGATAGATTTATAATTACTGGGGAATTGTATTCCTATTTTCTTAAATGTCAGGAGTGAAAACACTGTAGCCACAATTTTGTTGACTAGATAAAGCAATGGCATTTATATTTCATTTTATATGCTCTTTATGACAAAATTACTCATTCCATAATAGTTCTCTGTTTTAGGATTTCTGAGCTTGTTAATTGATTTGCTAATATTGTGGAGAGTTATTTTAGACCATGAGAATATATACCTGGGATGCGACTGAATGAGGTGTCAGAACTCATTGCCCTCCTCTCAAGAATTTATGGGAATTAGGTAGCCTGTGTGTGCAGATGTGTTACTATATGTATATTTGGTAGAAGTGTCTCAGTGACTGTGTTGTTGTTGCAGCTTAAATGATTACTGCCTGTACAGCTGGATGTTGGTGCAGTGGCAGAGTGCTGCATGCTCTTATGCATCCTAATACCTTCTTCATCATGCCAATGTTAGGGCCTGAATCCACTGTCTTCCAGGGGAACAGCTGCTTGGCACCTGTACTGTGGGATGGAGACAAGCTTGTGGCGGCTCCATTATGCTCTGGGGAACACTCGCATAGGCATCCATGGATCCAGTGGAGCTTGTGCATGGCACCATGTTGGCCAAGGAGTATCATGTGCTGGTTACAGACCATGTACACCTCTTCATGATGTTCATGTTTTACGACAGCAGTGGCATTTTTCAGCCAAGATCATGTGCTGTGTCACAAGGCCAGGAGCGTGATGGTGTGGTTTGAGGAACACATTGGTGAGTTCTGATTGATGTGCTGGGCAACCAACTTGCCAGATCTGAATACAATCAAACACATCTGGGGTATGATTGAATGAAGTGTCAGAACTCATTTCCCCCCTCTCAAGAATTTATGGGAATTAGGTAACCTTTGTGTGCAGATGTGTTAATTCCCTCCAGTGACCTACCAAGGTCTCATAGCTTCCATACCATAATGTGTTGCCACTGTTATCCATGCCAAAGTTGGGACATACTGGCTATTTGGTAGTTGGTCATAATGTTCTGGCTGATCAGTGTATGTCAGCCTGTCATGTATTATTTTATTGTTCATTGCAAGGGCTCTTTATATGTGAAAGTTTTCCTGTAATGATGACTGAGGAAGACACAGTTATAGTTGCAAGAAGATATACAGAAACACACACAACCAACACACAGTGAAAGTGAAGTGTTCAATTGACATGTGTTCACAAATACCAAATATTGGGGATGCTGGTATACACAGGTGAGCTGAATACTACTCCTGGATGACATATTTGGAATAACAAGATCAAAAAATCGCAATGAGCACACCTTACAAAAGTTGTGCTCAACAAAATTATTTCTTTATTCACAGTAAGAGAATAACAAAAAAGTGTAATACAGTAACTAATTTGGAAACATTATATAACACAATTATTATATACTTATAACAAACTTATATTACAGGTCACTGAAGACGCTTCATTCATTCTAAAAAAACTAAAGGGGATAGAGGGAGAGAGAGAGAGAGAGAGAGAGAGAGAGAGAGAGAGAGAGAGAGAGAGAGAAGGAATTATCTGAATTGGATGGAAGTCAGTAGATACAATGTGCATGTCTCCCACCACTGTCCAGGACATCTCCAGACTGGCTGGTCATTGGGGTTCATTTTGAAGTTGGACTCATCACTGAAGACAATTCTACTCCAGTCAATAAGATTTCAAGCCAAATATACCTAACACCACTGCAAATGTGCTTGTTGGTGCATGAAAGTCAATCATAGTCAGTGTAAGGAACAATGTCAGTTCAGCCCCCTTTCTGAGAGCTACCTGTTAATGGTCTTTGTAGTCACTGAAGCACCAGTTGCCCATTGAACCAATGATAATGGTGACTCTGGGGCTCCAAATGTCTCTCTGATGATTGCTCAGTCCTCACATTCTGTTGTCTCTCTAGGTCCACTGCTTCCTTCTTGACACTATGTTTGGCCATGGTTCATTCATCTTGCCAACATCACCAAATAGTGGCATTCCTTCTATTCAAATGTCAAGTGATTTGCCAATTATTCCAGCTGGGTTCCTTTAGCCCAGCAAGGCATAGTTATTATCCAACTAAGAACACAGAATGAAATTTGCAAACTTTATACCCTGGTATGAACTTGCCTCTGTTTACTATCCTAGCCAGCTGTGTGGCGAAACTGCACTGCAGCATTACATGTTCATCTAATGGCTGCCAAAGTTTACAGTTTTGCAACTTCCATCAATACCTGTGTGACAATCAGTTTGTGACCAGTAAGCATAATCCATTGTGGTGCATCATTTCTATTTCTCTATATTTTCCTGTAGCTGCATAGACATACAACAACTCCAGGTGTATGAACGCAACTAAGGAATGACAGAAAACATAAAAATGATGATATTACAGAAATGTCAGTTATTTCCCAGCATTTCCCATCAAATTATACACCTGTTTCAAGAATATCAGTCTCAGATTCCATAAGATCGTGTAAGACATCAAATTCAATCAGACTTCCAAAATAAACAACAGAATTCCACAATAGATGATTCAGGATGGAATAATGAGAAGATTAGGAAAAGGATAGATTGCTACTCAGACATAACAAAAAGACTGTTAAAAGTGTGAACTTTCAGCCGAAAGCACTTCCTCTAAAGTAGACAACACACATCCATTCACACAAGCACAACTCAGACACACATACATGTGATCACTGTCTCTCACCACTGAGGCCAGAATATGAATAACTGTGCATGATGGGAGAAGCACTGTGTGTGGTGAGAGCAAAGAGGACACTGGGTCAGGGAGGGGGAGTGATAGTAAGGTAGGGGTTGGTGTCAGTGGAGTGCTGCTTGTGGGAGCGTACAGGGGCAGTGTAGTGCAGTTAGGTGCAGGCAGGAGGTTTGACGGAGGAGGGGGGAGGTAGTGGGAAAGAAGAGAAGTGCAAAAGAGGAAGAGGCAAAAAGAGTGTGGGTGCATTGGTGGAACAGAAGGCTGTGCTGTGCTAGAGTGGGAGCAGGGAATGGGCTAGGTAGGCAAAGGGCAGGGCCTAAGGAAGTTTGAGGCAAGGAGGGTTACAGAAACATGGGATATATTGCTGGGAGTATTCCACCTGCACAGTTCAGAAAAGCTGGTGTTGGTAGGAAGGATCCAGGTGGCGCAGACTGTGGAGCTGTCATTGAAGTAGAGAACATTGTGTTGGGCAGCATGTTCAGCAACTGGATGGTCCAGCTGTCTATTGGCCACAGTCAGTTGGTGGCCATTCACATGGACAAACTGCGTGTTGGTTGTCATCCCCATGTAGAATGACAGTGGTTGCAGTTTAGCTTGCAAATCTCATAGGTGCTTTCACTTGTAGCCCAGCCTTTGATGGGATAAGTGATACCCTGCCTTTGATGAGATAGCTGATGCTTGTGACAGGACTGGAACAGGTGGTGGTGGGAGGATGTATTGGATAGGTGGTGGTAAGAGGATGTATGGGATAGGTATTGCATTTAGGTCTATTGCAGGGATATGAACCATGAGGCAAGTGGTTGGGAGGATGGGTGGAGAAGGTATGGATGAGGATGTTGTTTAGGTTTGGTGGGCAATGTAATACCGCTGTGATGGGGGTGGGGAGGATAGGTGGTATGATATTCCTCTTTTCAGGGTATCATGACAGGTAATCAAAACCCTGGCACAGAATGTATTTCAGTTGCTCCATTCTTGGGTGGTAATGAGTCACAAAGGATGCTCTCCTTTGTGGCCAGATGGTGGTGGGACTTTTGGAAAAGGGTGGTGATTTATAGATAAGGCATGGGAGATTGGTTTCTGTTCCAGGTTGGGAGGGTAATATCGGTTTGTGAAAACTTCCACCTCAGATATGGCTACACCAGTACCTCTGTCCGTATCAAACCTACCAACTATCGGGAATACTTCTACTTCAACAGCTGCCACCCATTCCACACCAAGAATTCCCTTCCATATAGCCTAGTCTCCCATGGCTGTTGCATCTGTAGAGATGAGATGTCCCTCTCCAAATATACCAAGGGTCTCATTGAGGCCTTCGCAAACTACAGTTACTTTCCCAAACCATACAGAAACAGATCTCCCAAGCCTTATCTGTCCAGTCATCCACCACCTCCAAATGTCCCACCATTTGGCCACAAAGGAGCATTCTCTCATGACTCAGTACTACTCAGGACTGAAGTAACTGAATCACATTCTCTGTCAGTGTTTCAACTATCTCTCTTCATGCCCTGAAATTAGGAGTGTCATACCCACTATCTTTCCCACCCCTCCAACAGGATATTCCACTGCCCACCAAATCTACACAATATCTTCATCCATCCCTACTCCCCCCTCCCCCCCACTCCCAACCCCTCACCTCATGCCTCACATCTCTGCAACAGATCTATAGACCTAGATGTAAGACCTGTCCCATACATCCTCCCACTACCAACACCTACTCGAGTCTGATCACAAGCATCACCAATCCCATCAAAGGCAGAGCTACCTCTGAAAGTAGTTAGGTGATCTACTAGCTAAGATGCAACCACTGTGCTGCATTCTATGTGGGCATGACAGCCAGCAAGCTGTTTGTCCACATGAATGGCCACTGACAAACTGTGGCCAAGAGACAGTTGGACCAAGCATGAAACTCAACACAATTTTCTCTATTGCAATCACTGCTTCACAGTCTCTGCTACTTGACTCCTTCCTATGAACACCAGGTTTTCTGAACTGTGCAGTTGCAAACTATCCCTGCAATATATGCTATATTCCTGTAACCCTCCTAGCCTCAACCTTTGTTAGTCCCTGACCTTCACCCACCTACCCCCTTCGCTGCTCCCACTGTAGTACTACACAGCCTTCTGTTCTGCCAATGCACCCACGGTCTTTTTTCTTCTCCTCTATTCCTCTCCTTTTCTGCTCCCCTCCCCACTCCCCACTCTTCCCCCCCCCCCCCCAAATCTACCTGCCCTACCCTGTCCCCACCATGTCCCTGCATGCTCCCACAAGCAGCACTTTATTGTCCACCACATCCTACCCTGCTACTTACTACAGACACAGTAAAACTATTTGAAGAGAACCCACTGACTTACAACAAACAACCCCAGATAATGGTAGAGAAATAGTAAAAACCCTTAAAGTAATCACATCTCAAGATTACTTTCAGTTTCAAAGGAACATTACTTACAAAAAGATGGATTTCAAATAAGATCCCCAATATCAGGACTATTGGCAAACATATTCATCAACCTTGTAGGAAATGCTCACAGTAATCACCAAGAAAGGATACAGTATTGTATACTGGTGCAGAGTAGGGGATGATATAATCTGTATGATAGATGAAGCAGCAGAGAAGATAAATTAACTTCATGCAGACATAAACAATATACATAAAAATATCCAATTCACCATGGGAAAAAGCACAACAACAAATACACTTCTTGGACATAGCAATAAAGAGAGACAGCTATAAGCACACATTTAACATTTACAGAACAGCAGCATTTATGCATGCTACACCAAACCACCCATAAAACCACAGACTTGTAGCTTGCCAACACATGCTACACAGACTGAATAAAGTCCCACTCAGAAGAGCAGATTATGAATAAGAATTAGGAACAATGCATCTCATAACCATAAACTATATATATGAACAGGAACGCTCATGACATGACTAACAAAAAGTAATGGCACACT
Organism: Schistocerca cancellata; assembly: GCF_023864275.1. Lineage (NCBI taxonomy): Eukaryota > Metazoa > Arthropoda > Insecta > Orthoptera > Acrididae > Schistocerca > Schistocerca cancellata. The sequence continues at coordinate 229,594,504 of NC_064628.1, forward strand.
TTAACATGAAAACACAAAGCAACACACAGACTAGCAAATGTAATAAAGAAATGAGGATTGTACATAACATACAGAACATGAAATACACTCAATTCACATTTACAAATATGTTTTGTTGTTGTCAAAGAACTGTAGATTCTACATAAACCATCAAAACTGCCACACATTTACTGAACTCATGTACACAAAATGTGTGTAGCTCCCATTTTGCCCTGTTCAAGCTCTAAATACCCTCCACTAGGGCGCTCTGCAATTAAATAGTGCCAGGAAATGCAGATAAAAATAATTTTCTCTGAAAAATGGAAATAATCATGGATAAACTTGTCAGCTCAAGTGATTTTTATCATTTTAGCATGACAAGTGTACCTCAAAATATATCTGTCCACTCACAATCCCTTTTCATATGCCCGGTGGGTGTGTGTGTGCGTGTGATGGGGAAGGGTCGGAGGGGGGGGGGGGGGGGGGGTTGAATCTGTCCTAATTCATATAGTAGGACAACCAGAAATAATTCTTAATAAGTTTGTGCTACAAACTTTCATTACTGTAGCACATTCAAAATGAACATGTTCCAATCACTTGTTACCCCAATGCATGTTAGTGCCAACTAGGAAACAAATAACCAATTCAGTGAACACATATTGCAAACTATGAATATTTGACATATAGCACTGAAGCCCAGGCTTTCTGTAACCTGCAGTAATTATTTGCAGATTTTTATAGTCTGCTTTCTATTAACTGTTTTAAGAAAGATAATTAATTCTGTAACTTTCCTATACTCTTGATGAAATTCTCATGCTATAATATTTTTCTGATACAAATCTGAACAATGAATAATAAATTCCTTTTCAGACCAACAAGGGGCAAGGGGCCACATGAGTTAACAGCTACTGCAATAGATGAGCTCCGAAGAAATGATATCTCCCTCTCAAGGTATCACATACTTCAACAATTCTGTTTGCTACTGATAAAATGTGTGCTACTTCAGGCAAGTTGCATCAAGATGAGAAGAGATAATGTTTAATGTTTGTAGCTATCATTGCTATCACTGAAAGATAACAATTGGTCAGATAAACTAATTCATTTAAATACTAAACGTATTCATTACACTGTCTGGTTAGTTTGTGATTTCACATCAAGTGTGCAACATATTTCAGCCCTATTCATTAGCAGCTACAGGTAAGTGACATAAAGATTTTTGTAAGTTATTATTAAAAGCATTTTATCTCATTTTATTTCATATAATGTTCACCCTAATTATCTTCCATTACTTTTCTTTCTGCAGTCATGGGCATTACTTACCATAAAATATTAGCAAACTATTGTATTTCTTGTCTACTTTACACAAGCAATTTCTTCAATGTATGGAATAATGTGAGTTAGTGAAGGTGTAATATTATCACCAAACTCATATATAAGTCAATTACTTGCAAACACATAGGCCTTTGTAAATTGCTACACATGCAATAAAGACATAATAGTTTGCTTATGGCAAATTGATATGAGTGTAAGGCATATGAATGGACCAAAGACATCCATCTTGTCCTTTGTCCAAAACTATGCAGATATTAAGCATTACTCGAGTCTTATGTATTTTAAACACAGCATTGAATGCTTTACTGTCCACTGTTGACAGCACTATTGTTTTGATGAAGTCTATGTCTTTATTGAGGCTCATTAAAACTACCAAGAAACCAAATAACTAAAAAGCTGAAGTAGATAATGCAGTAGCAAGAATTTAATTTATATATTCTGTTGGACAGAAAAGATAAGGAGATCTAAACTGAACTCATCTGATGGCTGAAAGAACTGGTACCCAGTGATAGCAGCAGATATACACAAATGAAAGATGATAAAAAGACTAGATTTCAGAACCAGTTGTTCTCTCATCTCAAAGTATGGTAGATAAGAATTACAGCAACTGAAATTATTTAGATGGAACACCCAGTTTTGTGAGGACAAAGAGTAGTGTAAAATGAAAAATGAACACCCTGAAGCAATGATCCAACATGTTGAAGTTTTATCAATGTAATTATATAAGAAGAAAACACAGTTGAGAAAACAAATAAGTTGTGAGACAGATTTTCTGGCCCTTCTGTATGTAAGTAGGCCTACTGGCCAGCAAATCTGTCTCATATTTTGTTATTGTAATAATTTTATTAATACATGCCTTGTTTTCTGTAAATTCCACCATGAAAGAGATCCTTCAGGGATGAGCAACAATTAAAGTAGTGCCTTAACAGGCAGAAGCAGCCATTGCTATTTGTGTAAATGATATTAAAAATAAATTAAATTAGTGCTAATCTACTCACACTGTTATTTATGTGGTTACTTTTACATTCTTTACAAATCAGGATATTATGTGTACTAGTAACAGAGCAGGTGCTTTGAAAAAAGATACTGCTTTTCCTTTTACACTACTCAGCTGCTGTTTCTATCTAGTAGGTCATACTAAGTACACTCCTGGAAATTGAAATAAGAACACCGTGAATTCATTGTCCCAGGAAGGGGAAACTTTATTGACACATTCCTGGGGTCAGATACATCACATGATCACACTGACAGAACCACAGGCACATAGACACAGGCAACAGAGCATGCACAATGTCGGCACTAGTACAGTGTATATCCACCTTTTGCAGCAATGCAGGCTGCTATTCTCCCATGGAGACGATCGTAGAGATGCTGGATGCAGTCCTGTGGAACGGCTTGCCATGCCATTTCCACCTGGCGCCTCAGTTGGACCAGCGTTCGTGCTGGACGTGCAGACCGCGTGAGACGACGCTTCATCCAGTCCCAAACATGCTCAATGGGGGACAGATCCGGAGATCTTGCTGGCCAGGGTAGTTGACTTACACCTTCTAGAGCACGTTGGGTGGCACGGGATACATGCAGACGTGCATTGTCCTGTTGGAACGGGAAGTTCCCTTTCCGGTCTAGGAATGGTAGAACGATGGGTTCGATGACGGTTTGGATGTACCGTGCACTATTCAGTGTCCCCTCGACGATCACCAGTGGTGTACGGCCAGTGTAGGAGATCGCTCCCCACACCATGATGCCGGGTGTTGGCCCTGTGTGCCTCGGTTGTATGCAGTCCTGATTGTGGCGCTCACCTGCACGGCGCCAAACACGCATACGACCATCATTGGCACCAAGGCAGAAGCGACTCTCATCGCTGAAGACGACACGTCTCCATTCGTCCCTCCATTCACGCCTGTCGCGACACCTCTGGAGGCGGGCTGCACGATGTTGGGGCGTGAGCGGAAGACGGCCTAACGGTGTACGGGACTGTAGCCCAGCTTCATGGAGACGGTTGCGAATGGTCCTCGCCGATACCCCAGGAGCAACAGTGTCCCTAATTTGCTGGGAAGTGGCGGTGCGGTCCCCTACGGCACTGCGTAGGATCCTACGGTCTTGGCGTGCATCCGTGCATTGCTGCGGTCCGGTCCCAGGTCGACGGGCACGTGCACCTTCCGCCGACCACTGGCGACAACATCGATGTACTGTGGAGACCTCACGCCCCACGTGTTGAGCAATTCGGCGGTACGTCCACCCGGCCTCCCGCATGCCCACTATACGCCCTCGCTCAAAGTCCGTCAACTGCACATACGGTTCACATCCACGCTGTCGCAGCATGCTACCAGTGTTAAAGACTGCGATGGAGCTCCATATGCCACGGCAAACTGGCTGACACTGACGGCGGCAGTGCACAAATGCTGCGCAGCTAGCGCCATTCGACGGCCAACACCGCGGTTCCTGGTGTGTTCGCTGTGCCGTGCGTGTGATCATTGCTTGTACAGCCCTCTCGCAGTGTCCGGAGCAAGTATGGTGGGTCTGACACACCGGTGTCAATGTGTTCTTTTTTCCATTTCCAGGAGTGTATTTGTGTAGCTACACCAATCTGTGTTTCCTGCAGTGAATATTTTCAGACATGTTTAATGTGAACATTATTATTAACTGAAACTACAGGTCTAAACAGCTATGACCACATTGTGTTGGATAGCAATTTCAGGATCCTTTAGTTCTTTCTCTAGCAACACTTCTGTCTTACCATTGGTCATAGAGAGAATCATAAAAGGGTTGGTCATTATCTTAAGATATAGTGTTTGGTGTTACTTTGACCTATTACCACATAATGTCCCAACACACCTTCAATTATGCATTTTTGTTTTATTTCTCAAATATAAAAGGTAACATAGAGTTATTATTTTACATGCATTTTGGATGAAGTGCACACAATAAAAAAAAATCAGTGCCTATAATATGAATGTGTAACTACTGTTACCACTGGAACACAATAGGGCACAGAGATCTCTAAAAGTTGGGACAGGTACTTTTTTCTAACAGTGGCGTTGAAACTTGGTGTGTATGGATGCCAGTTTGTGCGGTTTCCTAAATCTCTCAACATGAATGTTGATGTTGGGATTGTCTACAGTATCAATACCATTTTCCTCTCCCATTCTTGTCCAATCCAAACTTGTGCACCATCTCTGTTGACTTCATTGTCAACAGATCATCAAACTTCAATCTTTCAAAAATGCAAAGTACAGGCTGGGATAACATCAATATTATGAAACGGGTAGACTGCTAATCACCACACTGAGCAGGCATTCAGTCATTGCCAGGCATGTGTGCATGTGAGTTGTGCTTTTGTGAATGTGTATATGTTTTCTATTCCCAAAAATTGCCTTTTGGCCGAAAGCTTCAATGTTCACCAGTCTTTTCATTGTGCCTGTCTGTGACTCAGCACCTCCTTATGTGGTGAGTAGCAGTCTTTACTTTTCATAATATTATTAGATCTCAGTCCATTTTACTTCCACCAGTACTATGAAAATGTTAAAATTTCCTTGACCCCAATGACTCCAAAACTGATACACATCTATTACCTCACTTCCACTATGTTGGTCAAATCTTTGGGAAGGCTTACCACCCTCCTCCAGTATCATAATATGATGTCAAATAAATACAGTAGAGTCATTTCCCTCCATACTGCAGCCATCAACACCACTAGGAAAGGATGACACTGCAGTCAGTCCATCTCTATTTGCCCCTTCGATGGGCATAACATGGAACCTGACCTTTTTCAATCATGTGAGTACTATCCTTGCATGTGTGCATTTACTGGCCCAGTACAATATTTGATAGAACATCTACTAGCCGGCCGGGGTGGCCAATTGGTTCTAGGCACTACAGTCTGGAACCGTGCAGTCGCAGGTTCGAATCCTGCCTCGGGCATGGATGTGTGTGATGTCATTAGGTGGACTGATGGCCTCAGAAGTTAAGTCCCTATTTTCCAAGTTCCCCCATACGTAGAAGTCAAGAGCTGTGTGGTCTGGAGACCATGGTGGGTACTCAATAGCTCCTCTTTGACCTATCCATTATCCAGGTAGCTTTTCATCCAAGTAGGTTCTGACATCTCTGTGGTAGGGAGACAGAGTACTGTCTTGTTGTAGGTAAAATCTTTTATTTCCAGACACCTCTCATATGGCATGTAAAATTGATGTCTGCAGCATAAGAAGATACACCTCATCATTTATGTTACCTTCAAGGAAGAATGGGCCCATCAAACTGTGTGATGAAGACCACACCACACTTTAATACCCCGTAGATTAACATGTTTCCCCACATGAATGTGAGGATTTTCAGGAACCCAGTACATGCCGTTATGGTACTTTGCAGTACCATTTAGTCTGAATTGTGCCTCATCAGACCAGATAACTGTCACCGCAAATCTTTCATCCTCATGAAGCAAGCCTTCATACTTGCAGTGATCTTGGAAAGCACTCTTTCCACTTTAAAGCCTTCAGAATTCATTGTACACATGATTGGATTACCCTGCTTCACAGATTTTTGAGATGACATTGTGAAATGTTGCAACAGAGCAGCACTGGGGGGTTAACTTGTTGATGTTTTCTGTTGCCCAGACCTTTCTTTGTGCACATACTGAGCAGTACCATCAGCTTCAAATTTAATCCGAATACAATAAATTGTTGTGCATGTTGGTGGCTGAGTTCCACAAACATTATGCTGTTGCTGTTGTACCTCCATCATATTTTCATACTTCATTTAATATGGCCTTGTATTGCTCAAACACGAGTCTTATGTCACTCATTGCTGCACTCTCATCTGCTGGAAAACGTGCACCAAGATCTGTTGAGAAAACAATGGACTCCACTACCATACAAAACTGCAATCATATGTCAATTTGTTTGAAAGATACTATCAAAGTGTGTCTATATTTTCATGTACTGCTCTGTATTTGAGTAGTGTATAGAGACTATATGCTTTTGGAAAAATGATTTATATTTTATTTTTTAATTTCTGATGATTATATTATAATATAGTTGTTTGATCACCAATATAATTTTTTATTTATCATCTCATTACACATTTCAGGATAACCATCATGAGATCTGTGGTACAAAACATACAATATGAGACAAGATAGTAGCAATGCGATGAAGCAGAGAAACATATCTGTCCTATATTGTATATTTATAAAGTACCACTTACTGGATGATGGTGTTATCCCAAAACACATAATGAAATGGTAAATAAAAAATTATGTTGGTGACCAAGACGAATGTATTGCCATTCAGTGCTAAAGATAGTCACAGGTCTCTGCAGAAGCATGTGGTCTGAAGTGAATAAATAGCTAAATAAAATTTTTGACAGTTATTAGTTTTCTGAAATCTTTCTGTGTTTATAAAAATTGACACAGCAAAATACAAGGCCCTGGAAAAGGATACAATGGTTATTTGCAAATTATTTTATATCTTAATATTGCGAACATTTGTTTATTTTGATGTTGCTCATAACTGTCATCAAAGTGTAAATAAATTGTGTTTCTAGGCAAGTTCAATAGTTCTCAAATTACATCCTTTTATTGTAGTTACAAAATTCCTCTAGCATTTGGTTATTATTGAAATGAGTCATTTGCATGGTGAATATGCATAAAAATGTGTCATTGCATTTTACATAAATGAAAATAATTTTCTGTTGCAACAAAATTCCACATGTCCTAATGGAAAATTGTCTTGTGTCACAACTATACCCAACTCTCACTAGTCCTTTATCATGATCCTGGTAAAAATAAATGGACTGGACTACATAAGCTAGCCCTGTAACTTATACATCATTATAAATAATTAAAATTGAATGTGTACTGGCTCTGCAATTTTCTGTTAGTCATAGACAAATATTATTAATCCATGAAAAGATTTGAATGAGTCAAGAAAATAATGACTATATGAACAACACTATTTCTGTGTGATGTATTAGTTATAGTTATGAATTTATGCTTTACTTATTTCTGGCAGATTTCAAGATGTTTCCATCTTTAGTGAAGAAAATGACTAAAAAAAAGCAGTTTAATGACACCAATATTTCTCAGAGTAGTCTAGCAAGAGTACTTACACTTTTTGATCTCATTGCACTGGGTGCTGGCAGCACACTTGGCCTTGGTGCATATGTCGTGTCTGGATCTGTGTCAAGAAATGAAGCTGGTCCAGCAATAGCAATCTCATTTTTCATTGCAGCTGTAGCATCATTGTTGGCAGGTAATTAAAAAAAATTACCATTATACTAAAAATTGATTCCATGATTTTATGAATACACAGGCAGCTCAGAATTAATCTATATTTCATTTTATTTCATTCCATATAACTAATCATTAAAAAGAACTTTAACAGATGTGGACTGAAACCAAATATAGATTATAAGCAGTGTGGTTTCAGTTGCCTGTGACTGCAGTTGTGTGTTTGAGTTGCATTTGTGTGTGTGTGTGTGTGTGTGTGTGTGTGTGTGTGTGTGTGTGCACTTATGTGTGTCTATTGTTGATGAAGGCCCATGGCTGAAAGCTTTAATTGTGAGAATCTTTTTTTTGTGCCTCTCTGTGACTCAGCATCTCCACTATATGGTGAGTAGCAAATTTCCTCCTATCCAATTACTACTGGTTGTTTATGAAGAACTTATAGAAGTTTACACTTCTTTTCGGATAATAGATGTAAAATCTTAATGAATTTCTCACTGTGCATAATGATCTAGAAGACTTTGAAAACTATTGAGTGTAATAAATGTTGCGTCTGAAGCATTTTTCAATGTACTTTACTCCCCTATGTTGTACAAAATTGGGAATGTATCAGGAAGCATTCATTCACACATCACGTTCCAAAAATCCCATCATGAATGAGAGACTTCAGTTGTTCACAAACAGGTTCCATGGTGTAGCAACTACAGTTGCTGCTTGGCAACAGGTGGCTCATTGGTTTGATTTCTGTCTCTTACAATTATTTCTCAAATAACATTTGTGATTACTGGAAGATCTTGGGAGTAACTTTTTTTATCTTAATCCCTACACCACCCTACCCCCTTTCACAGCTTACCTTCATTGTCAAATAGATAATTCCTTGATGCCTCAGGATGAGTCCTTTTAATTGTTTCCTTCTTTTCATCAAGTTTTGCCATATTTCCCAATTTGATACAATACCTCCACATTAATTGACCAATCTACAAATATAATCATTAGATTTGTCCTATTCCCTTCTAGTCTGAACTATTTATAGTCCCTGTTTCACTTCTGTATAAGGCTACGCTTCAGACAAATGCTTTAAGGAAAGACTTCCTAACATTTAAATTTATGCCTCTTTCTCATAAATGTTTTTCTTGCTATTTCCGGTCTACATTTCATATCCCTTATACTTCAGCCTTAATTAATAATACTGCTGCCCAAATAACAAATCTGATCCACTGCTTCTAGTATCTCTTTTCCTAATGAAATCCCTTAGCATCACACAATTTAATTTGACTTCATTCCATTGTCCTTGTTTTATTTTTATTGATGTTCATGCTATAATCTATATTCAAGGTACTATCCATTCTGTTCAACTATTCTTACAAATCTTATGCCATCTCTGACAAACAAAAATGTCATCAGCAGAGACTGAAGTTCTTATTTCTTCCTCCTGACTTTGATTCCTTCTCCAAATTTCTCCTTGGTTTCCTTCATACATTGCTCAATGTATGGATTGAATAGCTTTCAAATGTGTGGTACCCATATTGGATAGAAGTAACTGGAGATATTGAACATACACAGAGAAGAGCAGCACAGATGGTCACAGGTTTGTTTAATCTGTGGGTGAGTGTCACAGAGATACCAAAGGAACTGAACTTGCAGACTCTTCAAGCAGACATAGACTATCCTGAGAAAGTCTTTTAACAAAGTTTCGAGAACTGGCTTCAAATGACTGCTCTAAGGATGTACTACAACCACCTATGTATTGCTTACATAGGGATTGTGAGGATAAGATTAGATACCACACACACAGAGGCATTCAAACAATCATTCTTTCCATGCTCCATATGTTAATGTAAAAGGAAGAAACCCTAATAACTGGTACAATGGGGTGTACCCTCTGCCATGCACCTCTAGGGGGTTTCAGAGTATAGATGTAGCATTTAGAAACTTGTTTCTTCATCATGGGAGGGAGAGGAGGGAGGGAAAAACGGCAAAAGAAGTGAAAGTGGATGCAGGTCACTCACAACCTATGTTATGAGGCACTGTGGGGAAGGTAAGCAAAGATTGAGTAAAAGGCTTAAAATGAAGTCAAGATAATTTATTGTAAGTAGTGTGCAAGCTTTGAAGCAAAGAAGATAGTCTGATACGTGTATATGAGATGAATAATATTAAGTAAGAAGAGAAAGATAATGAAGCACAAAGTAAATAATGAAAGCGGAATTGGGGGCGGATTGAAACACACACACACACACACACACACACACACACACACACACACACACAGAGAGAGAGAGAGAGAGAGAGAGAGAGAGAGAGAGCATATACATGCGCACCTATATCTATATACTACACACACACGTGGAGAGAGGAGAAAAGGGTACAAAAATAAAATAAATAAGTAAACGATCAAAGAGAAGACAAGAGCAGAGGTTAATGTAGGTTGAGTTGGGGTGGGGGGTGGATGGAAGGATTTGTTGTAGCACAAGTTCCATCTGTGTTCCTCCACTGAATATTGGGCATCCCCCATGTGGACAATTCGTTTGTCCCCATTCATGTGCTCAACAGTTTGGAGGTTGCCATACCAATGTAGAATGGCTTGCAATGAATGCATGTCGGCTGATAAATGATATGTTGTTTTGATATTTCACTTACGGCCTTGCCTTGAATGGTATAAGTTTTATCAGGGGTGGGGCTGGAGGAGGTGGTAGTGAAGGGATGCATGGGGCAGGTTTTGCAGCAGAGTCGGTAACAGTTGTAGGATCTTTTAAGTTGGGAAAGTGGTTGGAATGTTGTAGGGTCTGACGAGGATGTTGAGGACATTAAGAGAATGATGAAATACCACTTTGGGTGGCATAGGGAGGATATTATGGAGGGATGATCTCATATCAGGGCTTCAGCATAACTGTAGGGACATAGCACCTGCTACATACATTACACGAGCCATATGCATCCTCCCATGCAACACCATTCCTTCACAATTGCACAGATATGAACTTGTGGTCCAACACATCCTTTCGTCCCACCACTCCTGAACTCAGCCTACATTAAACTCTGTTCCTGTCTCCTCTTTGATCATTTATTCATTTATCTGAGAGCTTAAAAGTGGAAGATAGATAATATGTGAGACACTGCTGAAACACCGCACACAAATAAGTAAGAGTGAAAAGCTAAGTACAGTGTTTGTAACAGTGGTGGGAGGGGTGGATGGCGAAAAATAGACAGGTCAAAAAATGAAAGATGTTTAAAACTAAAATGGAATGAAGAAAGGAGTAGTTACTGTGGAGAAATACTGAGACAGAAGGATTTAACGTAAATTAAGGCCAGATCAGTGATGAGAACCAAGGATATGTTGTAGCACTAGTTCCCCCCCTGCAGTGTTCTGAGACACTGGTGTCTGGGGGAAGAATCCAGATGTTGCATGTGGTGAAAAGGCACTAAGGTCATGACTGTCATGTTGCAGAGCATGCTCTGCAACAGGGTATTGTGTGATGCTAGTATACACCCCTGTGTCTATGCCCATTCATCCTAACTGATAACTGCATGGTAGTCGTGCCAGTGTAAAAGGGCAAACAGTGTTTACATAACAGCTGGTGTATGACATTTGTCATTTCACAGGTGGCTCTCCCTTTGGTAGTATATGTTTTGCCAGTTACAAGGCTGGTATATGTGGTGGTATGAGGATGCATAGGGCAAGTCTTGCAGCAAGGACAGTCACACGGGTAGGAGCCATAGGGTAGGGAGATGGGTGCAGAAGGAGAACAGGGTTGGATAAGGATATTGCAGAGCTTGTAAGGGTGATGAAAAACTATTCTATAAGTGTGGTGGGTTGAATCTCATACACAATGGATCTCATTTCAGGGCATGATTTTAGGAAGTCATGGCCTTGTCAAAGCAGCTATTAATACATTCAAGAACTGGACAATACTGAGTGACAAGTGATGTGCTCCGAAGTTGTTTTTTGGAGGGATCAGCAGTACCAGGATTGGAAGTGATGGCACAGGAAACCTGCTTTTGAACTATACTGCTGTGGTAATTATGTCCAGTGAAGGCTGAGGTGAGCAAGGTGGTGTATTGATGTAAAGACTGCATCCAAAGCAGGGACTGAAGCTTTTCTTCAAATGCCAAGGCTATGTGGGAGGGAATGTTTGACATGGAAAGGATGGCAGCTGTCAAAATGTAAGTACTGTTGTTTGTAAGTAGGTTGAATGTAGAGAGAAGTGTGTAGTGAGGATGGGATCAAATTCAAGGGAAGTGGCATGGGATTTGAAATAGGACCATGTGAAATTTAATTGGGAGGAGATACAGAGAGATTCCAGGAATTTTAACAAGTCAGCCTTACCATGAGTCCTTATGGTAAAGATGTCATCATTGTATCTAGACCAGACCAGGGACTGAAGCTTATGGATCCCAGGAAAGCCCGCTCCAAGTCACACATGAAAAGGCTGACACAGGAAGGAGCCATCCTGGTTCCCATGGCTGTACCCCTGATCTGTTTGTATGTCTGCCCTTCAAAGGTGAAGTAATTGTTGATAAGTGTAAAGTTGATTGAGTTGAGCAGGAAGGATACCATAGGTTTGGAATCAGGTGGGTGCTGACTGAGGAAACGTTCAGCAGCAGACAGACTATGCACGTGGGGATGTTGGTATACAGGGAGATGGCATCAATGGTGACAAGCAAGGTGTTTGGTGGGAGTGGGACAGCCACAGATTTCAGATGATCTAGGAAATAATTGGGATCTGTAATACAGGAGGTGTTGATCAACTAAGGAAAATATTAATTTAATGGGTGCTTTGAAGTCAATGACTATAGGATGGCCAGGATAAATGGGTTTGTGGATCTTAGGAAGAAGATATTGCTCAACTAAGGAAGATATATGTTCGGTGGGTGCTTTGAAGCCAACAACTATAAGATGACCAGGATGGTTGGGTTAGTAGATGTTAGGAAGAAGGTAAAAGGTAGAGGTGCATAGTTCAGGTAGGGTAAGAAGTTCTTTGAATTGAAGTGTAAGTCCAAGTGAGAGTCCTGAGGTTTTTAGGAGGGACTGCAGGTCAGTTTGAATCACAGGGGTAGGATCATCATGGCATATGCTTTATGTAGAGGTGTCAGACAGCTGATGTAGACCTTCACTAACATATTCCTGTCAGTCAAGTAACACAGTGGTAGATCTTTTGTCTGCTGGGAGGATAATGATGCAGTCATCAGCTTTTAGGGAATGTGGAGCCTGAAGTTCCGTGGAGGACAGTTTAGGGTCATGTTTTAGGGACCTGAGGAAGGGTTGTGAAGCAGTGCTGGATGTGAAGAATTCTTGGAAGGCTTGGAAGGGTTAGTTTTGAGGTATTTGTGGAGCATCAAGTTGGGGTCATGGTGAGAACTGTTCAAGGCAGGGTTCAATGTCAGGTTTGCTGTTGGAAAGGTTTTGGAACTGGATTGCAGAGTGATATTTCCAGATATTTTTCTCACTTCTATATGAGATTTTCCTTTCTGCAGGTCATTTGTGTCAGTATTTTGCAACCCTTATTTGTTAAATTGATAGTTTGGTAATTTTCACACCTCTCAGCACTTGCTTTGTGTGGAAATGAAATTATTAAATTTTTCATGAAGTCTGAGGGCATTTTGTCTGTCACAAGCATCTCATGCACCAAGTGGAACAGTTTTTATGGCTGGGTTTCCCAAGGATCTTGATAACTTTGGGGGACTGTGGTCAACTCCAGGGGCTTTGTCTCTACTTGGGTCTTTCAGTTCTCTGTCAAATTCTTCTCACAGTATCATCTCTGCTTATTACTGGCTTGGCACTGGAGCTTCCTGTATTCATATAGCTGCTTCACTTCCCTCCAAAGATCCCTTTAGTAAGTGGCATTAATCCTCAGTTATGCTTGCTTTGTCAGCCATGCATTTTTCCTCTAACCAAGCCCACTGAGCCGTTTATAGACATCTGTATTGCCTTTTGCATGATTCATTTACCAGTTAAATTCAATATCCCATGTTATCCAAGGATTTTTATTGGGCCTTGTCATCCTGCCTATTTGATCCTCTGCTGCAGTCATTATTTCTCTTGCAAACCTAACCATTTATCTTTTGTTGTATTCCTTTGCCCTGTTTCAGTGAGTCATTGCCTAATGCTCTGTTTGAAATTCTGTACAGTCTCTGGTTCTTTCAATTTGTTCAGGTCCCATCTCCTCAGTTTCCTACTTTTTGCATTATCTTCAGTTTTAATCTACTGTTCATAACAAATCAATTATGGTTTTGCAGTTTAAAATTTCATTTTGAATTCCCTGTCCTACAATTATACAATCTATCTGAACCTTTCTTGTGTCCCCAGGGTTCTTCCACACATACAAGCCTCTTTCTCGATTCGTAAATCGAGTTTTAGCAATGATTAAATTATGCTCTGTGCAGAATTCTACCAGTCTGCTTTTCCTTTCAATTCTTTCCCCACAGTCCATTTTCTTCTAATATTTTTCCTTCTCTGCCTTTTTCTACAGTTCATTCTCCCATCACAATCACATTTATTATTTAACAAAAAGCTGCTCCATTTGCTGTGAAGAACTTTATATAATTCACTACCATTTTCTGCATTTATATTATGCCCTTTTCAAGTGGTTCTCAAAACTGCCATAAATATTATAGGTATTAGAGGGTGAAAAAACTAGATTTACATATGTATGAGTACAGATAGAATATAAAAGTTGTATTATACTGTAGATAATCACATCCAAATGATAAAAATACAAGTCAGGTGGATTTAAAATGTTACATACCCAGTGATATTATGAGGAATAGAATGTCTCAAGACTGTTTAATTTATTACATAATACATATTCTCGAAAACTGGCAAAATATAAAGCCTGGAATTGGTTGTGGACTACATAAAGTCCTATACAGCAACTGGAACTGTTTCTTAATAATTAAACAATCAGTTGTGGAATCAGCATATGGAGAAATTAATAATTTAATTGCTGTTTCCCTTGGCTAGGTGAACAATTTCTTTCATATAATGATGTATTGTTTAAATTTCTTTGTATATAGAGAACATAGACTTGTTTTGCTGTTGTGGTTGCTGGATTTTTATCTATCTTTGCTGCAATAAATTATCCACTGTGCTGTTCTGTTCCTAATGTATTCATTATTAGACATAGTCCTGCATTAATCCTATTTGATTTTGTGTTTATAACCCAAAACTTACCTGACCAAAACTCATGGTCTTTCAATCACTGCACTTCACTAATTCCCACCGTATCTAACTTCAACTTATCTATTTTAATATTTAAATTCACTAACCTACTTACATTCCATACTATGACCTGTAGAATGCCAGTGTCGTTTTTTTAATGACAACCACATTCTGAGATTTTAATAATGAACAGCTTTACCCACAGAATATATTACACAAGATGATCATTAAACCATACAATAGTGCTGCCCAGAAAAAATTTCATTTGTAATTTTCCTTTTGCTTTCATCTGTTGACTGTACCAAAATAATGGTTAATGCTACAAGGCCAGATCACTCAATCATCCAGACTGTTTCCCCTGCAGCTACAAAATTTTGAACCTAATGGAAAAGCTGCTGCCCCCCTTCAGGAATCACAGGTTTTTCTGTCACCTCCATATACACCTCTCCATTGCAGTTGCATCTACATCACATCTATCTACATTGTTTAAGAACACAAGTCACCCAACCTTAACCCTGCAGTGCTCGTGCTCTAAAAAGAAATGTAAGTGGTCGCATGGATTACATATGTATGCCATTCTCTCAACTAAAAACTGAGGCCACTGAATTTTCAAATATTTTTATTGAATGTTTTAATGTGTTACCCATAGTAATGTTCATTAAAACCTATCAACAAAGAGTATACATATGACCTCATATTTGAAAAAACAACAAACTTTTCACAGCAAATCATAATTTTAAGGAAAATAGCATCATTGGCTTTGATTTACTTTCAAAAAACACATATTTGTTTTAAAAAATTTCAATCATGATTTTCTGAACAAGAAACATAGATGATCTTGGAATTATTGGGGCAAACAAATTTTTTTCACATGTTACACACTTTTATTGTACTTCTATTTCTTGACCTTCACAATCATAGCAGTGACCCACAGAACTACTCTGTGCATTCTAAAGTTGCTGGCTGACTTTCCATGAGAGGAATGCCAAGAAAGTCCTTTATTTTGAAGGACAGTCTTCTTGGCAACATTTTTTGTCTAATCTCCACTGAGACAAAGGTTTCATCCAAGACAAAGGCAGATCAATAAGAAAATCTTGACATTGGATAACAGTGTAGTTTTGGTTTGCTGCATAAATGCAAAATGCATTGAGGGCACTAAGGTTCAGCAAATCATAAAATACAGTAAGAGGCCATGTTCTTGAATTTCTGGATATGTCATAAAGCACACATCTTATCAACTAGATCCACACCATTCTTTGTACAGTTGTAATGAGTTATTATATCTGGTTTCTGCTTAGATCCTGTGTCTGCATCAATTTTTGCATCATCGGGCATTGTTGACGTCAAAATCACTACTTTGTTAGGTTTTGGCATGTAAGAAACCAATGTGCAGGGGAGGGTGGAAGCCAAATTTTGATGACTTAATTGGATTTACTTTCGCCACACAAAATTCCCTGGGCACTTGTCTTTTGTCCTTCCGTACTGTGGCAACCATGGTTGTTCTACACTCCTGGAAATGGAAAAAAGAACACATTGACACCGGTGTGTCAGACCCACCATACTTGCTCCGGACACTGCGAGAGGGCTGTACAAGCAATGATCACACGCACGGCACAGCGGACACACCAGGAACCGCGGTGTTGGCCGTCGAATAGTGCTAGCTGCGCAGCATTTGTGCACCGCCGCCGTCAGTGTCAGCCAGTTTGCCGTGGCATACGGAGCTCCATCGCAGTCTTTAACACTGGTAGCATGCCGCGATAGCGTGGACGTGAACCGTATGTGCAGTTGACGGACTTTGAGCGAGGGCATATAGTGGGCATGCGGGAGGCCGGGTGGACGTACCGCCGAATTGCTCAACACGTGGGGCGTGAGGTCTCCACAGTACATCGATGTTGTCGCCAGTGGTCGGCGGAAGGTGCACGTGCCCGTCGACCTGGTACCGGACCGCAGCGACGCACGGATGCACGCCAAGACCGTAGGATCCTACGCAGTGCCGTAGGGGACCGCACCGCCACTTCCCAGCAAATTAGGGACACTGTTGCTCCTGGGGTATCGGCGAGGACCATTCGCAACCGTCTCCATGAAGCTGGGCTACGGTCCCGCACACCGTTAGGCCGTCTTCCACTCACGCCCCAACATCGTGCAGCCCGCCTCCAGTGGTGTCGCGACAGGCGTGAATGGAGGGACGAATGGAGACGTGTCGTCTTCAGCGATGAGAGTCGCTTCTGCCTTGGTGCCAATGATGGTCGTATGCGTGTTTGGCGCCGTGCAGGTGAGCGCCACAATCAGGACTGCATACGACCGAGGCACACAGGGCCAACACCCGGCATCATGGTGTGGGGAGCGATCTCCTACACTGGCCGTACACCACTGGTGATCGTCGAGGGGACACCGAATAGTGCACGGTACATCCAAACCGTCATCGAACCCATCGTTCTACCATTCCTAGACCGGCAAGGGAACTTGCTGTTCCAACAGGACAATGCACGTCCGCATGTATCCCGTGCCACCCAACGTGCTCTAGAAGGTGTAAGTCAACTACCCTGGCCAGCAAGATCTCCGGATCTGTCCCCCATTGAGCATGTTTGGGACTGGATGAAGCGTCGTCTCACGCGGTCTGCACGTCCAGCACGAACGCTGGTCCAACTGAGGCGCCAGGTGGAAATGGCATGGCAAGCCGTTCCACAGGACTGCATCCAGCATCTCTACGATCGTCTCCATGGGAGAATAGCAGCCTGCATTGCTGCGAAAGGTGGATATACACTGTACTAGTGCCGACATTGTGCATGCTCTGTTGCCTGTGTCTATGTGCCTGTGGTTCTGTCAGTGCGATCATGTGATGTATCTGACCCCAGGAATGTGTCAATAAAGTTTCCCCTTCCTGGGACAATTAATTCACGGTGTTCTTATTTCAATTTCCAGGAGTGTATTTTCAGACAGCTGCTTGGCAACATGAAGTGAAGAGAACCAATTGTCCATTGTTATATTAATGTTTCTCCTGAACACAGGAGTATGACTCTTATCACCACATTGCTTCTTTTGTTACTCAAGTGATATGGCCCTTCTGGTTGTTTGCCAGCATATATTTCCAAGTTGAAAGTATAGGGGTAGTGAGCATCCACAAGTGCAAATACCTTCTCTCCATATTTTATGGGCTTGCTGGGAATGTACTGCCTAAATGGACAGTGTCCCTTGAATTCCAAATGTTGTTCTCCCAAAGTCATTTCAGCACTCGGAACAAAGTACTGTTGAAAGTTTACAAGGAACAGATCAAATATTTCATGTACTGGGGCCAGTTTGTCAATTTTTGCACTCACTTCATGATCATTAATATCTTCAAATTGCAAAGTCCTCAAAAGAAATTTAAGTCTTTGCTCAGACATAGTCAAATAAATTGCATCAATTCCAGTATGTTTTATGTGGTCAAACTTTTGGCTTGTCCTCGATCAACTTATTTTTAGCATGCCACTTGTCAAAAGAATCCCAGTAAGTCCCTTTATTTCAGATGTATCTGTTTAACATCTCTCTCTCTCTCTCTCTCTCTCTCTCTCTAGAAAAATTATTCTTGATGTGGTCTATTTTTATGTTAGTGTATTTGGTTATAAGATAAATGATATTATCGTCCAAAAAAAGGGAAATGCAATCTTCAATAATAGCTTCCTGTTGCACAGTTCCTTTAAGACCAGGAGGAACATATACAATGTTATGAGCTTTAGTTCATCCTATATTGAGAGGAGGAGTCTTTGACCAGATTGTGTCATCTACACCAGTATAAAAATCAACCCGTCTGCTTTTCTGGGATGGTTCATCACATGAAAAGTCAGGACTGTTATCAGTTGCCTCAGTTGGTACTTCTCCCTCTTGCTCAGACTCAGATTGATGGTCCTGATCTTCCAGAATATCATTTTCATCATTAGAACTTGAGTCTGGAATATCTTTCTCATCCTCAGTCTCCTTCAGCCATGCCAGAATCTGAGTTTCTTGCCTCTGATCCACAATTTACATAAAATTCAATGAAATTCTACTATTATTTCAAATATTTATACATTGTAAAACAATGATGAATAGATGTAATACATATTCCAACAAATAAGTGAAAAAAGTAGACTAAGGAAAAAAAACTGTTTTTCGAAAATACTTACATAACAGGCCCCATGGACCACAGTGGTAGGCTGCTGACTTTGACGAGGTCCTGTGAGGCAACCACATGTGACCAGCTCTCGCACGACATTGAGGTGGTCCACCAACAATCCATCTTAAAGTACACAGAAGCTCGAAGCATTGTTGCTTCTGGACTTCCAAATTTATTTGAATTTCCACATGTGGATTACATACGTAATCCACGCAACCACTGCAGGATTAACAAGTTGCACAGCTAACAGAGGGATCAACAGCCATGCATGCTGTCTGGGGATGCTGGCAGTTCAGCTCTGTGTGTAATGTCATGTGTATGTCAAAGAAATAGAAATTTATTTTAAAGTGTCATTTCGTTTTGCTGATCCTGCTTTCATAACTTTTACCTGATTCTAGATTGTTCATGACATGGTTTGGTGGAGACACTGGGTACCTAGGACACTGACATTGCTATGGCTCCAATAAGGTTGTGCAAAAGTCATCACATTCATAAGCAGAATTCCAAGCACAAGCAGTACGTTCCTTCTTAGTCTGCATTGTCAGGATACCAATAGATAGAAAGCGTAGATAGAAAGCATAATTGTGTTAAGTGCACATCATACATCCAGCATTGTAATCAGGAAATACTGGCCAGGATCTGACAAAATCGGTAAAGGAATTCAATTAAGTCACCAAATATACAACTGGCCATTAGAGTGCAACATTATAAAGAATTATAAAAAGAAAATTTTATCTTACTGTGCATGTACAGTATTGTAGGATGAATGCTCGACTAAATTTTTAGGTGATTTTGGAGTAAGCACGGTGCATAATTTAAAACACAGAGCTGTAACCTCTGTTGGCAATAATGGCTCTAAGCAGACTGGGCAATGAGTCAAACTGAGCCTGGGTGATAGATCTGGGGACAGCATTCCATGCTACTTCAGCTCTGTAGCACATTTCAACAATTATAATGGATGGCATGCACTGGTGTGCCAGTCTTTCAGTAACCCATGACCTGATGTTTTCAATATTGGTCAGTTCTAGAGAACTTGCTGGATGGGGCAATAGTCAAACACTCTCTGTGTTGAAGTAGGTCGGGACAATATAGGCCACATGTGGTCAGGAATTATCAAGCTGAAAGCTAATGTCTCAGAGACCTCGAAGATAGGGTGCAGAAGTATCAGGAATATAACACCTACTTTGCAAATTGTAGTGGCAGTCAAAAATAAACACTTAAGGCATTCATGAGCCTACATTTACTTCTGGAGGAGGTCAGGTGGATACTACAAAATACACAAAATATTAGATCGCTTTATTAAAACTTGAACAATATGAAATACTTAATCTGGAAACAATCCAGATCCACAGAAATGTCATGTGTATTTGTTACTGTCACTGAACTATATTTCACCACTTGACACAATAGAGAATGATAGTCTCATCTCAATGTTCAATTGGTGATAAACTTTGATACAATTCCAACTTCTAATACAACTCACATTGCTGAATCTGAAGTAAGACGATGATTGCAGACTGGGCTGAATGGCACTATGCTGTCATGTAAGTAATTTTACAGCAGCAGTGTCATAAGGAATCTCTTGAGGCGTGTCTTCATTGATGTCTCTCATTTTTTGCTGCATCAGGCAGAGACTGTCCTTACTTGTGTTTCCATCGTGAGGTACCAACTTTGCTGTGGAATCTGGTTCTTCAGACAACACCATACAGAATTACCAACTGTGTGAACCAGATTTGGTTGTGTTGTGTATTCAATGACTCCCCATACAATCACACTATCTTCAGCACTCTATGTGTGGCAAAAGGTATCAGTAAATATTCTGATACTCTTTAGGTATTTGGCATCCATAAAAAATAAATGAAATTACCCAGCTTTCTTGAAAATTTGCAAACAAATATGGGACAGTTTACAGACAGGCACTCCTAGCTGAAAGAAAGCACTCACAAACAATACAGTATTGCTGAAGCCAGAAAACAGAAGCAAGATGGAACATTATCATGGGGGAGACAACAAGTATTGGGTAAAAGCACCTGAACTCACACATTAAAAAGAAAGATGTACAAATAAGCTGTTGAAATGAATTAGCAAACTGTGTGAATGGATACTTCAACAGCACTGCTAGAAATTACAGCAGTAATTTCCAGATACTGCTGTTTTACCCATTAGGGACTAGCCAGCAAACACATTGGTGCTCCTACCAAAACCTGAGATAGAGGTTACACATGTAGTACATCAATTAAAAAATTAAAAATTCTGCAGATCTAGATGAAATTCCAGTTTGCATCCTTGAAGAATGCAAAGAAAACTTAAAAGTACTATTAACAGAGATAATTAATTTATCATTCAAATCTGGCTGCTTTCACAAATATCTGAAACAAGCTAAAGTAGGGCTACTACCTACCTATACTCAAGGAAGGTGAGGTGAATCACAGACCAATTTCAGTACTTTCTTCCAATTCTAAAATATTAAGAACAATAATAACAACAAATTAATGAACTATCTGAATAAACATAATATCCTTCACAATGAGCAATTAGTTTCAAGCCCAAAAGGGGTACAGAGTCTGCTATTGCACATTTTACAGAAGTTATTCTTGAAACAATGGACAAAGTTGGGAAGGCAACTAGCATCTTCTTGGATCTCTTTTGACACTGTTGACCACAGAATCCTATTACATAAACTACACTCACCAGTCACATTAATTTGACCATTTGTTAAAAGCCTGAATAACCACCTTTTGCATACCAGGCCACTGTGAGACATGCAGGAAGAGAGTCATGAGGTTCTGGAAGGTACTGACAGGGATGTGGAGCCATGGTGGCTCCAGTGTGGTCACCAGCTGCACTAAGGTTTCTCAGTTGGGGTCCATGGCGAGAACAGCCAACTGAGATGGTCCCACAGATTCTTGATTGGGTTTAATTCCAGAAAGTTTGATGGCCAGGGGAGTTTGGTAAAATTATCCTGGTACTCTTCAAACCACACACGTACACTACGAACTGTGGACATGTTACATTATCCTGTTGGTAGATTCCATCATGCCAAGGAAAAACAAACTCAATGTAGAGTAGACATGGACCCAAGGTTAGATGCATAATTGTGTTGATCCATTGTGGATCACCCAGTGAATGCCACAAAAACATTCCCCAGACCATAGTGCTCCCTCCTCTGACCTGGACCCTTCCAATGATTGTTGCAGGGGGTTTGATTTTAGACATTTCATGCTGTACATTCCAATGGCCATCTGTCTGACAGAGCATAAAATGTGATTCATCTGAAAAGGCCACGTATCACCATTCAGTGGACATCCAATTGTGGTATTGGTGTGCAAATTTTCAGCTTCTTTGCCAATGAACAGCATCTGCTGCAGAGGCCCATATGCAACAATGTTCACTGAACAGTCATTGAGGGGACTCTGTTGATAGCACCTTGGTTCACCTGGATAGTCAGTTGTGCAGCTGTCTGCACATACACATCTCTGTAGTCATCCTTCACCAGTGTCATCTGTGGCCTGTGGTGTACACAGCTGCCTTGGCATGAATTTTGGATAATGCTGTTTGGCAATGCAAAGTACACTTTAACCATGGTGACACGCAAACAGTTTGCAGACTTAGCAGTTATGGAAACGCTTCCATCCTTGGCCCAAAAGCCAATTATCATGTCCTTTTGGATATCATTCCATTTCTGCATTACCACAACAGCTGTACTCCCTGACAAACTTTATATACCCTCCACTGCTAGTGCTTCCACCTGCTGACTGTGAATGGTTACTGCACATTGACATCAAACATAGGCAAAGGTCAGATTAGTGTAACTGGACAATGTAGAAATATTATGAATAAGAAGTGTGGCAAATAAGTGGATTGAGTCTGATTTAGAAAATAAGTTGAAAAATAGATTGCTACTTACTGTAAAGATGGCATGTTAAGCTGCAGACAGACACAGTTACAGGTAAAAGACATTTACATTAAACTTTTGGCCACAGCTTTCATCACAAAAAAGAGAAACACACAACATACATTCATACAAGTAAGCACACCTCATGCACACATGACTGTCAACTCCAGCAGCTCCCACTAGAGCTGCCGGTCATGTGTGCTTGAGGTGTGAGCTTGAGGAAATGGGGAGAGCTGTGGAAAAGTTTCCCAGAACCCAGGGTCAGAGGAGACTTACTGGATGGGATGAGAACAAAAGACTGATTGTT
Source organism: Schistocerca cancellata (assembly GCF_023864275.1). Classification (NCBI taxonomy): domain Eukaryota; kingdom Metazoa; phylum Arthropoda; class Insecta; order Orthoptera; family Acrididae; genus Schistocerca; species Schistocerca cancellata. The sequence goes on from NC_064628.1 coordinate 229,617,522, forward strand.
GGTACCTGCACCAGATGACATTTGAAAACCTGAGAACTTAAAGGTGGAAGGTATGGCAGTAAGTAAGACAGGCTTTACTGAAAAAACATTGTAGAAAGTCAATAAGAGAAGAAATCTAAGTGCACAGTACATCGTAGAAAAGTGTTTGGGGAAAGGATAGACAGGTTGGAAAGAAAACAATAAAAAATATAGAAAAATAAAGTGGAAGAAAAATGAAGTGGAATGAAGACAAAGAGTAGTTATTGAAAATAAATGCTGAAATAACATAAAGTTAGGCCAGGCAAATGGCAAGAACACTCCACATTTCCATAGCTTCAAGGTAAGCTTTCTCTTGTTTTGCCAATGTCTAGGTTTCACATCCACATGTTGGGGCAATCCATAAATATGTCTTTACAAACCACTTCTTAGTGTGGAAGGTGGTGCTCTTATTCAGCAGAAGGTTCCTCTTATTTTGGATGACACTCTTCCCCAGTGCTATTCTCCTCCTGATTTCATTGAAACATTTGTTATTTTCCCACACATTGCTATTGAGATAGCAAAATTGAGTTGCTTTCTCAAGCTGCTCAGTACCTATTTGTATGTTAGTCTTATCTCCTCATCCTTTTTTCCTTTCTTGCCTATAAACATGACTTTTGTCATCTTGTTCTTTATTTTTGGCTTTGTTACCACTTGATTTCAGATCATAACCATTTTATTTATTTCCTTCTCTGAGTTTATCACTAGTGCAATTTTATCAGCACATCTGATGCAGTGATTATACATACCATTAATTTTGATTCCAATTGTTTTTTTTTCATTGTTGTTATTGCCTCCTTGATGAACATATTAAATAGGTAAGGTGGCAAACAGCACTCCTCTCTCACTTCTCTTCCAATTTTTGCTTCTTTTTTGCTACCATTAATATGCTTAAAGTTATATATTCAAATTTAGTTGCCTGTCCTTCCAGGCATGTCCTCTTTTGCACATTTCTTTATATAATAACTTCCTATCAACCATATAAAATGCCTTTTTTCAGTCCATAAATACTACATGTGTTTTTATGTTTACTTATAATCATCTGTCCAAAATTTCACCTTGTGCTACTATTGCTTCCCTCATTCCATTCCTGATCTGAAACTAAAATGCTCTTTGCTTAAGTTCCAATTTATTTGCGTTGTAGCCTGCTCTGTAATTACTGACAATAATATTTTTATACCTGTGGCTGGTGTTCTATAATAATTTGTGCAGTCCTCTGCATTTGCCCCCCTGGGTAAAGCAATAGTTCTACTACTTGTGAAACCAGTGGTATGATAACCTCTTCATAACATTTAGGTAGCACAGTAAAAAATTTACTTTTGATGTTATCTCTACTTTTTGTAGGAGCTCTGCAGAGAACTCATCTTTGCTCATTGCTTTATGTGATTTTAATCTATTAAGTGCGAGGAAGAACTCATTAACAGTGGTCCCTTATTACTTTCATCGGTTGCTTTTTCGTCTTCAGTAGACTATTTCCATCCATCACTCACAGTTTCTATGTCAAACAGCAGCATTCCATTTTTTCCCTCACTATGTTATTCTTGGTTCTGTGCCTGTGCTGCAACAATTTAATATTGCAATAAGCTTCATCCTCTTTCCCACATTTACAATCATCATCTGTTTCTTTTCTAATTTTTTACAGACACTTTTCTTTCTCTAAATGGCAAAATGTTGTTACCTTGTTTTTAATTGTTTTGTACTGATCATGCCTCTTTTCTTTTAGTCTGTTCTTTTTGTCAATAAGTTACAATATTACTGAGATCATTCAAGGCTTCCTACATTCTTACTTCCTTATTCCTAATACATCTGCAGTTGCATTTGTTATATTTGACTTTATAGCATCCCACCTGCTTTCTTCGCTGTCTGATTCCTTTGTTGCATGCTTGAATTCTGGCACAATATCTGCATCTATCAATTTATATATTGCTTATTTCTTTTGATATTTCAGTTAGTACTTCTTAAATCTGATTTTGCACTTCATCACTACAAGTGTATGATCAACTTTGGGCAGACAAAATTGAGAAACAAACAGGTTAATGTATCCAATAGAGGAGAAGTGATGGCAGAGGATATCTTGATTACTTCTTACTACTTACTGTGGGCATCTACTACACTCACATACATGGTACTGGAAAATTCCTCAAAATCAATTTTGACACAGTCCAGTACAACAGATAATATTTTATCTCTGACAGTCTCTTTGGAAATTTCTTTAACTGTAATAGGGACTGTAGTGGTTCATCTACTTTTATTCTTTGTTGATTGTCCTCAGTGTTGACGTACTGACTGAAAAAAAAGGGGATGGACATGCAGAACTGTCTACTGTAAATGATGTAGCCGACAGACACACAGTTATATTTCACAGTCTTTTACTTTCACTTTTTCACAACCTCCCAATAATACACAGATACATATGGCCAGTGCACTGTCGTTCTAACTTCCCATAAGCCTCATTAATAGTTAGCAGGTGAACATCCACATACTGCTACAATAGTTTCCTGTTGAACATTTATGAGCAGTAAAAAATGTAACCACAAAGTTCACGGTTCTTGAAGAATAGAAGGGTACACATGAAGCAGACACTGTCACTGTTTTAACACATGGCCTAATTATGTAACACTTATTACACTTTTAAGTTGATGCATTGTTGTCGTTCTAAACAACACAGGTTCCTCGTCTGAAACTCGGCTGTGGACTGACTGCCTAGTGACCAAAAATGGGGCCCTTATATACCATCACAATAATAGGTACTGAAACTACACATTGTTCAAAGTTAAATTTACAGAAATTATGATTAAAACTTAACTCATTAAATTAACTGAATACATCAAAAAATTGTGCCTTTTTAACAGTTTCTTCTGCTGCAAGAGTTAGGCCGAATTATGTGTTTAAATGATGAAATTAACAAATATATGTATGCAAACAATACTTTGGACAAAACTGTTAATTGCTTTGGAATTAATTATGGGTTGGCTTTGCTAACATGTTTACAAATAGAGCTAAATAGATGCTTTAAGATAACTAGTATTTTGTCTTCCAAATGTTTGTAATTAGTACAGAATTTATATTTGTTTATATATCGACAATAGAATTTAAGTTGTGAAACATTTACTGTTTCCACCCTATAACAAAAGATACTAACTAGGAATAGTCAAAATAAATCATAAAATCAATCACACATAAAACTAAGCACAAAATTAGATCTGGTGTTATATTCTTTAAAACTGAGAGCCAACCTTCCTCTGTTATGAAAATACAGATTATACTCACCTATGTTAATGGTAATTAGTTCAGAAATGAAAAACGAATTTAAAGAGGCACATGGCAAAACAATAGGGGAAGTAAAAATATCCCAGCTTGCTTTGTCACAGGCACTGCCAGGTATGAGGAAATTTAAAATATACAGCAGTATCATTAGGTTCAATTTGTTCAGGTAATGACAATTTTCATAAACAGTCAGCATTACAGTTTTCATTAGTTTCATGATATTTCATATTATAGCCATACTGAGATGAAAAGGCAGACCAATTTTGCTGTTTCCTATCACAACTGGAAGTCAATGAAGCTTTGGAACTGAAATTATAGATGAGTGTTTCATGATATGTTATCACTGTAAAATGACACCCTCTTATGTACAAATCTTTCTGCCTTACACTCCTTACAATGGCTCTAGTCTCCCTATGTGAGGTACAATAATTCTTTTCTGCTTTGCTCCAGATGGAACTGACAAACATTAATGGTCTTTCAGCCCATAAGGAAAGACAGGTCAAAGACATGCACTCATGTATGAGTCAGCAGCATCACAAGCTAAAACTAATGGCAATACTGGGTCATAATGACACAAAACTTTTTATGACAGCATCATACATTTGGCATCTTTATTATCACACTTTGCTTTCCACTCAGACTCCAGTTTGCTAGCATGTGAATACAGAGGACTTAGGATTCTAGACAGGTTTAGTAAGAATTACCATAATAGTTTGTCACCACAAACTGACAAAATCTGAGTTTGGGTTTTTGGTTTTGGAGCTTTCTGGGCGCTTCTGGTTTTCTTTTGCTAGTGTTAAATACACTTTAACAACAATATGAAATCAGTATTCCACCTTATTTTGAAAAAAATTACTTTTTTCAATTTTTGCAGTTAGTCCTACATTCTTATACTTCTAAATTCAAATAACTACATGGAATCAACACTCTACTAGGAAGCAGTCTGTGATGACAGTATCATCAAGACAGTACTATTTTTTAAGATCAAGATGAATATTATCCATTTTTCTTTCCATATGCACCATCTGATCAAATGCATATGTAATTCAGAATTGACCATTGTTGTTGTTGTTGTGGTCTTCAGTCCTGAGACTGGTTTGATGCAGCTCTCCATGCTACTCTATTCTGTGCAACCTTCTTCATCTCCCAATACGTACTGCAGCCTACATCCTTCTGAATCTGCTTAGTGTATTCATCTCTTTGTCTCCCTCTACGATTTTTACCCTCCACGCTGCCCTCCTGTACTAAATTGGTGATCCCTTGATGCCTCAGAACATATCCTACCAACCTATCCCTTCTTCTTGTCAAGTTGTGCCACATACTCCTCTTCTCCCCAATCCTATTCAATACTTCCTCATTAGTTACGTGATCTACCCATCTAATCTTCAAAATTCTTCTGTAGCACCAGATTTCAAAGGCTTCTAGTCTCTTCTTGTCCAAACTATTTATCGTCCATGTTTCACTTCCATACATGGCTACACTCCATACAAATACTTTCAGAAACGACTTCCTGACATTTAAATCTATACTCGATGTTAACAAATTTTTCTTCTTCAGAAACGCTTTCCCTGCCATTGTCAGTCTACATTTTATATCCTCTCTACTTCGACCATCATCAGTTACTTTGCTCCCCAAATAGCAAAACTCCTTTACTACTTTAAGTGTCTCATTTCCTAATCTAATTCCCTCAGCATCGCCTGACTTAATTCGACTACATTCCATTATCCTCGTTTTGCTTTTGTTGATGTTCATCTTATATCCTTGGAAGACACTGTCCATTCCGTTCAACTGCTCTTCTAAGCCCTTTGCTGTCTCTGACAGAACTACAATGTCATCGACTAACCTTAAAGTTTTTATTTCTTCTCCATGGATTTTAATACCTACTCTGAATTTTTCTTTTGTTTCCTTTACTGCTTGCTCAATATACAGATTGAATAACATCGGGGAGAGGCTACAACCCTGTCTCACTCCCTTCCCAACCACTGCTTCCCTTTCATGTCCATCGACTCTTATAACTGCCATCTGGTTTCTGTACAAATTGTAAATAGCCTTTTGCTCCCTGTATTTTACCCCTGCCACCTTCAGAATTTGAAAGAGATTATTCCAGTCAACATTGTCAAAAGCTTTCTCCAAGTCTACAAATGCTAGAAACGTAGGTTTGCCTTTTCTTAATCTAGCTCCTAAGATAAGTCGTAGGGTCAGTATTGCCTCACATGTTCCCATATTTCTACAAAATCCAAACTGATCTTCCCCGAGGTCAGCTTCTACCAGTTTTTCCATTCGTCTGTACAGAATTCGCGTTAGTATTTTGCATCCGTGACTTATTAAACTGACAGTTCGGTAATTTTCACATCTGTCAATGCCTGCTTTCTTTGGGATTGGAATTATTATTAAATATTGACCATTAGGTGTCACAATAGACGGACCCACCAATATGAAAGGGAACAGAAAGTGTTATACTTCCAGTAGAAGAGCAGTAACAGCAATTGGATCAGTCATTGATTTTAAACATGGACTAATCAGTGGATGTCATCTGAGTAATAATCAGAGACACTTAAACCATTCTAAAGTTGCCCAAGTTGACAGTTGGTAATGTGATTGTGAAATGGAAATATGCAGCAACATACGTGCCTAAACCAGGACCAGTACTGATTGACGGGGACTATCAAATATTGCAGAGGGTGATTGGAAAAAAGTTAATGGAAGGAATCTTTCAAGAGTTTCAAAATGATACCAGCAGTCTATGTAGCACAGAGACAGTCCATAGGGAGTTATAAATGGTCGACCAGGTCTTCATGAGCAACACATTTTCTGTAGTCAGTGCTAAGCAACACTTGAGGTGGTCTAAAGAGCAAGACCACTGGACAGTGGATGACTTGAAACAATTGGTTTGGAACAATGAATCACACTATACCATTTGACAGTCCAATGGAAGGGTGTTGGATTTGGTGCATTCCTGGAGAAAATTACCTGGTATCATGTGTAATGCCAACAGTGAAATGCAGAAAAGGTGGTGTTACAGTAATGGGGTGTTTTTTGTTGTTAGGATATGGTCCCCTTATTGTACATAAGAAAATTCTAAATGCAGAAGGATATGAACACATTTTACAGTATTGCATGCTGCATACAGTGGAGGAACAATTTGGAGATAATGATAGTTTGTATCAGCATGACAATGCTCCTTGGCATAAATCAGCATCTGTCAGGCAATAGTCTGTGGACAGTAACATTGTTGAAATAGCCCTGCCTCCCAAGAACCCAAGAGTCAGAGGAGCAATGTGTCTGCATTAAATGTTGCATAAACTCAAGAAAACCTATACAGGGACACTTGCAGGAAACCTACAGTGATGATTGCTTGAGCCATACTTGGTTTTATGAATGGTTCACATGGTTTAAAAATGGCAAGACAGAGGTTAAAGATGACCCCCATTCAGGACAGCCTTCAACATCTGCTGATGACGCTCATGTCAAGAATGTCAACAAAATTGTGTGTGTCAATTGAAGACTGACTGTGTGAGTCAGTTGATCATGTCGTGAAATCCTGACACAGCATCTTGGAATGCAATGTGTTGCCACCAAATTCATCCCATGGCTCATGAGTCAGGACCAGGAAGACCTATGCCTTGCAGTCTGTGAAGAGCTTTTGGCTTCTACAAATGAGAACAAGATGTTCCTTAAGAGAATAACAACTGGTGATGTGATGTGGGTCTATGATTTGATGTTGATACCAAGGTTCAATCTTCACAATAGATTAGGAAAGGTTATCCAAGACCAAAAAACGCAGGTCAGATCAAATGTCAAAGCCATGCTGATAGTTTTATTTGATTGTGACGGATTAGTTCATCATGAATTCAGGCCACAGGGGCAAACTCTTCATTGATGGTGCTATTGGGACATGCTGTGATGGCTGTGAGAAAATGTGAGAAGGAAAATGGCCTGAAATTTGGTGATACAATTCATGGCTCTTGCATTATGATAATGTAGCCACACATTCATTCCTGTTGGTGCATGACTATTGCACAAAAAATAAAATCCTGTGTTGCTTTATCCTCCATACTCTCCAGACCTGTGCCCTGCAGACTTTTTTGAATTTATAACTTGAAAACCACTTGAAAGGATGAAAATTTGCAAAGATAGATGAGATAAAAGAGAATTTGGAGACGATGCTTCGCACAATCGAACAAGAGGCATACCAAGACTGCTTCTGTAAGTGGAAACAGTGTTGCAGTGTATCAATTGTGGAGGAGAGTATTTCAAAGAAAACCATGCACAATAAGTAAAAGGTAAGTGTAGAAAAATTTTGTAGACACAGTTCCAGAATTTTTTGAACAGACGTCATATGAGGAATGAGGTAGTGGATCTCAAGTCTGAAGGACATTGGCAAAGGTAGTGTTCAATAGTGGTGACACCAAGGGGGTGAGGGATGTTGGTGTGAGAGAAGTGGCATCAACAATGATGTGTAGGGATCCAGGAGGTAAAGGGATGGTGATGGTGGAGAGTCAGTGAATGAAGTAAGTGGTTGTTGTCTTTGATGTGGAAGCTAGATTTTGGCAAGTGGTTGGATATGTTGGTTGGTGAGAGCTAAAATCCTTTCAGTGGTACCACAATAACCAGCTACAATGAGGCATCCAGGATTGGTGAGTTTGTTGAATTTGAGGAGCATGTAGAAGGTGGATGTGCATGGTGTCATAGGAGTGAGGAGGAAAATGGATTCAAGGGAAGGATCTCAGACAATAAGCAGAGATTGGAGGTTATTTTGGACTTCTGGGGTAGCCTTAGCCAGATCAATTCTTTTCTTTACAAGAATTATCCTTCTTGATACAGTCTTTTGACAAAAACCAATAACATATCTCTCTTCTCTCTCTCTCTCTCTTTTTCTTTTTTTGGAATGCAGGAATAGAACCTAGTACATGGAGCATATAGCATGACTACATCATACATACTGCTTCTGAACATATCCAGTATGAGGTTGCTTAAACAACTAATTTTCAGATATATTCATGTGTAACACAAGCATTAACTGTACAATTCCTGTGAATTCAAGCATTTTCCCCAGGCCATTTTAGAGTTTTTTTCCTAAAAGACAGAGCTGCTGAATAGGAATAGACACAATTGTAAAAGTCAGTGAGGGGAAGAAATGGCTGCTTCAACAGCAGAAAGAGTAACTATCACAATTGATCTTCCATCAGAACATAAGAAGCTTGTCAAGTAAGAAAGATGAGCTTCTCATATCATTATAGGAATCTGGAATACCTAATGTTAAATCTATAGATGTGCTATGAATAATGGTATATCACTTTAACATTACAGAGATTGCACAGGTGCGCCTGTGGTATAGCATTCTGCATAAAAGGTTAGGAAGCTATAAGATTCATCTCAGTGACAATGGTGCCCTACTGAATGAGTTCAGACACTGGGAAATTTTATCATCTTTCATCTCTGTGATCACTTGCTAGCTGCAGGCCCAGCCACACATACACACTTTGCAAATTGCTTAAATTATGCACCAATCTGTGAATTAATGAAGTCATTTACTGTGCATGAGTTGAGATGAAATTATATAGAGCCTTTCAGAATAACAATGATTAACTAGTGTATAAGTTTCAGTTTCATACTAGAAATGATTTCAGAGATACATAAAATGACCTAAAAACATATATACGTATAACTTTTCACTAAAAGCAACATTTAGATACATTAATAAGTTTTTGTTTGTGTCAAATGATAGCTTAATCAAAACACTTTTGTTGCAAAATAGTTACTTAAATAATATCTTGTTCAGAACAGTATATGTTACATAATGTACCAGTTTCATACAGTAATTATTATTTTCAGTGTTTGACACAACTGTTTTCATTAGTGATGTTGTGTGAGTTGAGAGCTGGAGTGCATGGAGCATGTATGTGGTACATGAATCTTGGAATTAGTGTGAATGAGAGTGTGAATCATATGGAGCAACAGAACAATGTGTCATATACATGGTATGATGGGCTTAATGTAGTTGGTGTAAGGATCAGAGAAGTAAAATATATATATTGTCCTTAGGGCAAGTATAGATAAGATTATTTTCAATTATTTACTTTCCAAAAAATATTTAGTTTTGAAACTGATTAATGTAAATTCAGAACTGGGGATTGGTCAAGGAGGGAAAGTACCATGTTGCCCATAAAAACTATGCAGCTGATTGGCTATTTTTTCTTCCAGTCAATCAGAAGGGAGAATGCATGCATGATCTGGAGGAGGGGGATATTAGCATGCACCCATTTTGAATAGATGTAAGTAAAGTCTTATACTGAGTGGGACTATGTTTAGGTCTTCTAGTAAAGATGTTGTAATTTACTTTGAGTACAAAACAACTGTTTTGGAACATGGTTGAGATCAGGTATAATCAACTTTCTCGGAAGATTTGAGAATTTTAGAGAATTTTGTGACTTTCTTTTCAGTAGGCTAAAAAATTCAATGGGTGTGCTATGCAGTTGTAATTCTACTTCAGATTACTGAACATGAGTGAACTATTGTAGTACTGAGCAAGCACACCAAAACTAATAACCATCTAGAACGTTCAATATATCAACTGACCCTTAAAAATTTTGGTTCTTTAACAGCAGGTCATGCATTAATCTGATATGTGAGTGAATGCGGTAGTGTGAGCAAGTTTTTTTTTTTTTTCTATCAAGAACTTTGAATGTTAGAGTGGACTTGGTAACAGCTTTTTTATGTTAGAATGAGCATATAGAGCACACACATAAAGAACCACTTGCTTTATTCAGTAACCTTAGTTAGTTCTATCAAGACTGCTGTTTACCACAGGAAACAGAACATTTTGTACACCCTGCTCAAAGGTATAGTGATGCATGTCTTTTAAACAGCTTTTGTAGGTTGAACTACATTATGTGTTGCTTCAGGGCAGGCCATGGTGCTGAGGAAACTCAGAGTGGTGAGTGAGTAAATTTCAATGGCAGCAGACAGACCCCATACTCCTAGATTGATACAAGTTAGTATCCCAGTATATAATATAAGATGGGCATAATGCAGGAACAAGGGGATTGTAAAATAGAATAAAGATGACCTATGCCACAGTTGTAAGTGAGTACTACATTGACCATCTCTTTGGGTGCTGTACCTCACTAATAGGCTTGGAAACATACAAGGCAGCAATTCCAACAGGCCCCCATAGCAAAAGTTTTAGGCTTCATTAAGCTGTTAAAGGCAGTACTAATCACATGCCATAAAAATAACTGAGCAGCAATTGTATGCGAAGAATTTTTTTCTCACATAGTTCTGATCAAGAGCATGCACAGATTCCAAATTTGGTCCAATCCTCCACAGTAACTTTCTCAACAAGAATTTGTTTGAAGTGCTCCTGAAAGGCAGTGATGCTCACAAAATAGTAGGAACAGAAAGCTGGTCGAAATCTGAAATTGATAACAGTGAGATTTTTGAGAAAATTTTAAGTGTATATCAAAAGGGTAGGCCAGTGGGAAATGAAGGTAGTGTACTTGTAGCAGTAGACAAGAAACTCAAATCCAATGGGATAGGAATTGAAGCTGCATTCAAGATTATTTGGGCAGGTCCTAGTATCACAGGTGGGCATAAAATAGTAAATGGATCCTTCTATCACCCACAAGGCTCATCTTCTGTTCTAACCAAAAACTTTATAGGTAGCCTCAGCTTGCCTGTACAAAACTTCCCCAAACATACTGTAATCATTGAATGAGACTTTAATCATCCAACAATCATCTGGGAAAATTACAGTTTTCTTAGTGTGAGCATGAGGGAACATCCTGTGGAACATTATTAAATATCTCCTCTGAGAACTAGCTAGAAGAGATAGTTCAGAATCCCACCCATGATGCAAATATATTACATCAAATGGCAACAAATAGACCTCACCATTCTGAGAATGCCCACATCGAACCCAGTATCACTGGCCATGATGCAGGTAGGGCGACAATGATTACCAAAGTACAAAGGACAAGTATAAAGGCATATGTGTTCAGTAAAGTAGAAAAAAAGCAGTAGTGTCATCTCCAAATGAGGAAAAATGCAGCACGGGGCAGAACCATGTAGAGGAACTATGGCGCAAGTTTAAAAGAGTAGTTGATCATGCAGTAGATAGGTGTGTACCCAGTAGAACAATTCATAATGGTATGGACACCCCTCCCCCCCCCCCCCATGACATACAGTTATAAAGAAACTTCTAAAGAAACAGAGACTACCGTATAACAGAAGTAAAGCAAAGCACAAGACTATAGAAGGAGAGATGCTAAATGAAATACATTTAGCTGTCAAGAGATCATTGCAGGAAGCCTTCAATAACTACCATAGAAGAATACTGTCAAATGTTCTTTAACACAACCCTAAGAAATTCTGGTTGTATGTAAAAGTTGTTAGTGGCACCAAAGCTTGAGAGCTTGAGGGTGGCAATGCAAAAGAGGAAATGCATAACTCCATTTTCAAATGTTCCTTTATAAAGGAAAACCCAGGAGAATTGCCCAATTTCATCTTCACATCAGTGAAAAGAAGAGTGAAATAAATGTTAGGTCAGTGGTGTTATGATACAAATGAAACAATTAAAGTTGATCAAAGCTCCAGGACCAGATGGACTCTCTGTCTGATTCTATACTAAAGTTTCAGCTGATTGAGTCCTTCATCTCAGTATAATCTATCATAGATGTCTTGAACAAAAAAATATGCCAGTAGCTGGAAGAAAGCACAGATCATACACGTCTATTAGAAGGGTAGTAGAAGTGATCCACAAAACTGCTGCCCAATATCCTTGACATTGATTTGTTGTAGAATCTTAGAACATATTCTCAGTTCAAGCACAATAAGGTACCTCAAACAGAATAATCTCCTCTGTACCAACCAGCATGGATTCCAAAAACATTAACGATGCAAAACTCAACTTACACTGTTCTTACCTGAGATAATGAAAGCTTTCAATCAAGGTAGTCATATGCATGTGGTTATTTCATCATTACTTAAAAGCGTTTGACTCAGTACCATATATGTGCTTATTGTCAAAAGCTCTCATATGGTGTATCAAACAAAATTTGTGACTGAGTTGAGAATTTTTGGTAGCGAGGACACAATGTGTTATCTTGGGCAGTCAGTCATTGTCTGGTGTAGAAGTAGCTTCAGGTATGCTCTAGGGTAGTGTGTAGTGGCCATTGCTATTGATATTGTATATTAACAGCTTTGTGGGCACTGTTAATAGTAACCTCAGACTTTTTGCAAATGATGCAGTTATCTGTAATGAACCACTGTCTGAAAGAAGTTGCATAAATATTCAGTCAGAACTTGATAAGATTTCAGAGTGGTGGAAAGACTGGTAACTTCATTTAAATGTTCATAAATGTAAAATTATGCACCTCACAATGGCCAAATCATACTAATACCAAGGATAACACTTATAGGGATATGAAATGGAATGATCATATAGGCTAAATTGTGGATAAAGCAGATGGTATACTTTGCTTTGTTGGTAGAATACTGGGGAAATGCCATCAGTCTACTAAGGAGATTAGTTACAGATCACTTGTGTGACCCATTCTAGAATATTGCTCAAGTGTTTGGGACCTGTAGACAAAAGGACTAACAGGGGATATTGAACATATGCTAAGTAGGGCAGCACAAATGGTCACAGGTTTGTTTGGTCTGTGGGAGAGAGTCACAGAGATGTTGAAGAAACTGAACTGGAAAGCTCTTGAAGACAGATGTAAACTATCCCAAGAAACACTACTTACAAAGTTTTTAGAACTGACTAATTGATTACTCTAGAAATACACTACAAGACCCTACTTATTGCTCATGCAGGAATCATGAGAACAAGATTAAATTAATTGCTGCATTTGCAGAGGCATTCAAACAGTCATACTTCCCACACTCCATAGATGAATGGAATGGGAAGAAAGCCTAATAACTAGTACAACGGAATGTGCCCTCTGCTATATATTTCATGGTGATTTGCTTATTATAGATGTAGACATATATATATAAAAGGTCACAATGCAACAGTAATTGATAATTTACTTGTAAATCCAACTGTCTTTTATGAAACAACTATGAGCCTATAACAAATGGTTTATCTGACCATGACACTCAAATGATAGCAATAAAGCATCCCCGTTAATCAGGTTAAACTAGGAAGGAAAACATACAGTTTCACTGAATAATAAAGACTGACTCAATTACACTATTCATGGAGAATTTACATGAAGGTAATGGGAAGAAATTTTTCAAGTACATCATAGTAGATCAGACATTTATTTTTTTCCTACAAATATTCTTACTACTTGTAAGGAACAGTTACAGTGGAAACTGAGAGATAGTGTGGCTAACATCTGAGATTAAAGCGGGGGACGCACAGCTCCACATTACTCAGTAAAACTGTTCTACCTCTTGTAGGACCTGTATTTATGTTCATTGTCATTATCATTGCAGTTATCATTTATATTAAAATTACTATTATTGTTTTTACTATTAGAAATATCTCAAATCTGATATAACAGTCACATATGGATATACATTCCTATTTGTTTTTCTCTTCTTAAATAACTGAAGTGAATCACATAAATTAATCATGATAAAATTAAAACTGGAATGAGTCATCAATGTACAAAAATGTCAAAATGTTTCACACTTTATTGTTCACAGGTTTGTGTTATGCCGAGTTTGCAGCTCGAGTTCCTCGTGCAGGATCTGCCTACATTTACAGTTATGTTACTGTAGGTGAATTTATAGCCTTTCTCATAGGTTGGAATCTCATTCTGGAATATGTGATAGGTAAGAATGCATCCCTGACTTCAAAGAATATATTACTAAAGCATTAAGACTGTCTCATAATAGTCGTTATTTCGATCTCAATATGGTAACAAGCAGTGCAACACCTGGAATCCTCAGTTGCTATCATTTGCCATCCATAGTGACACTGAGAGTGGATTTTCATTACATATATTACAATTCAGTGAAGTATTTTGATATATTATCCATTACATTAACTGTCTCCTCGTCAGAACTATGCCCAGTGAACCAAAGCCTCAACAGTGGAATTATTTGAAGATATGTTGATGCTAGAAATGATCACACTGATTTTGAAACAAAGATCCAGATCACTTGTAATGACACTAGAAACCAAAAATTTCCTTAGTCAACCAAACTTGAACTTCTGTTAGTGCTGTTCTCTTTCTGTCTCCCTTTCAGCATTTCGTCCTTACAATTAATATTTCTTAATATGTATATTATTATCATGGTGCCTTTCCCTTCTCTTACTTAAGATACTTTTCCCTCCATCCTTCTCACCTCAACCCCCTGCCTCCTCCACACACTTATACAATTCGGCTGCTTTGCTTTTTGGTGATATATCACCTGACATGCATTTTTTACTGTTCTTGCTCACATTCATTTATGGAGCTGTCTTAATATTCCTGTCTTTCTATCCTGTTACCTTAACTGATGTTGCTTGCGATCCGCAATTACTGAAAAGTTAGAAAGTTAGTGTTTGTTGACATAGAAATGCAATATCTGTTGAAGAAGGGTAGGCTGCTGGTACATTCAAATCCCTGCTGGCTGACACTGGCTGTTGTATTGGTATACATGCAGACACTTTTAAGTCACAAGCACTGGTGTAATGGTAAGCCTTGTAACTGAGCACTGAAAACTGTTTTAATTTCTGTACTAATTAGTAACCTCATAATAAGTGGTACTTTTGTCCTGTCATATCTCCTCTCACAGTACATACAAATTACACCTTTTATTGTAAGCATTGATGTGATGGTAATTTGGCAGCACACTATATGCCATTAGCTAGGCCCACAGAGGTCCTGGTGATAGGAGGCACACAGGGTCTTTTCATCAGCGAAGATGAAGACAAGGCAGCAGCAACTAGCACCAGCTAAGTCCTTCAGGCCGAGCTGGCTGTAACACCACAGAGCAGTCATCTGAGTGGACTGTGAATGGAGCATCACAGGTCCCACCTAGGGACCAGTTAGCTGCAAAACTGAGAACTGGGATTAAGAAGACAGAGTATTTGTACCACTTGGTCTACACAAATGACGTTATCATGTGGCAAGAATGTCAGGATGTGGCCTAGTTTTCTGGACCCATCAGTGTTCTACACTGCACTGCAGTATCCTAAATCTTGTCTTCAGGCCTTCAGTTTAGTTATTTCTGCAGTCTGTGTGCTAAAAGTCACTTTTGTGTACAACTTACACATTGTAACTTCACTGTGCATGGTCAATGAAATGATGTTATGCTCTCTTCTCCATGATGTCATTTTTTTACATTGCCACCTTGGCCATTCAGCTCAGATGGTGTGTGGCATTTAGCTCAGTGGTGTGCCCTTGCCACATTTTCATTCTAGGAATAAACACAGATACGACAAGCAGATTGTCCTTGAATACAATAGGTGGTAGACTGTGGAATTTATTATATATTTAGCCTGTTTGGTCATATACAGGGCAATTTCCTTAATGCTATCTGACATCTGACTTAAATCCAGTGTTTGTAAAGGAAACTACCATGTTAACATTATGAAAAGGATAGACTGCTACTCACCATATAGAGGAGATAGTGAGTCATAGGGAGGCACAACAGAGAGACTGCTGTACACCTTCTTTTTGTCATGCCTGTCCATGGCTCATCATCCCCTGTATATAGTGAGTAGCAATTTATCCTTTCATAATTTGGCCATCATGGATTTTCCACTGTTTGAAACAATTCATGTTTATGTAAATATATTAGAAACTCAAATCTTCAGTTATTGAATAGAAATATTTTGTTACACAAATTTCAGATGCTTTGTTTGTTATTATGTATTTCATATTTTGTGGCAATTTTTAGAACAATTTTATTATTATTACTAGCCAACAAACACAGCATTGCAAAGGTATTCATTTTGCCAATTTTCTATTAGAAAGAAAAACAAACTGAACTGTATTTGTAGTGAAGTATCAAAAAATTTCGTTTTCATGTATTCATGAAAACTCCTTTTCATTTATGAAACAGTTGTACAAAGAAATATGCATAATGTACAAAAGTGCAAGTTCCGTGTTAATAAACATGACCCCGGACAGTTTCTCTGCTCTGGGCACAGTTGCTCTCCACGTCTGCTATGCGATTTTGTAAACATATCTATGGCAACACCTCTTCATAGTTCTAAAGATGGTTACTGTTTTAATTGCAGCCATTTGCACTGCACAGTTGAAAGCTGTCAAAAGCACTACCAATTGTCGGGGCTTCCCTTATTTGGTTCGACTGTACAAGTGTCTCAATAGTAAAGAATAAATATATTAAAACTTCATGCATGATGGAGCAATTTTTCATGCAGCTCAGTGTTTATGATACCATATTTCTTTAACTATGTCATACAATGATGTATATGTGTAGATACATTCAACACCATATGTGCATACTGTCTTCAAAATATGTTGTGAATAGAATTAGTAGCAAAGGAGTACTAAATTTAAATGTCATTTACAATGTGGCAACTTTTTTGCATCTCAATGTTTATGATGTCACATCACCTGAAATTTGTGTGGTACCATGATATATTGGGTTGGTGCATGAATTCATAGTGATTTTCCATAAGTTTAATAAACACAACAGATACACATAACAGAGACTTTAGTCAACAATAATATATTCTTCTTCACTATGTAAAACAGCTGGGGTAACTTTTCGATTCTGTGACCATAGAAATCAAGTGGTTTTGAGGCAAAGCACTTGTTGAGCCATGTTAGGAGGACATTTTCACTCAGAAAGTAAGTTCCTTGAAGTTTGTTCAACAGTGAGGGGAAAAGGGGAAAATTTGAGAGCACAAGATCAGGTGAATATAGTGGATGCAGAATGGTTTCCCAGCCCACTTCTGTTGTGTAGTGTTTTTTGTCAGTCCAGCAGAATGCAGATGGGCATTATCATAGTCTTCCTGGTAATTGCTCTTGGCTTGCATCAGCAAGACATCACAATTGTTGTCAATAGATCTCAGCAGTGATGGCTACACCTTGGGGAAGCAATTCATAGTACACCACACTGTTGCTGTTCCACCAGATGCAGAGCATTATCTTTTGTAGACTGGCACAGGTCTTTGTATGGGGAATAGCTGCTTTGTTTAGGCTGAACCATTCTGTTCTTTTCTTTATGTTAGCATAAAGATACCATTTCTTGTCACCAGTAACAATACAATATAGGAATGATTGGTGTTGTTCAGAGCCATTGATGACGAGTGAGAAGATATGGACATATGGCCACCTGCTGATTTTTTTGATTTTGACTTAAAGCACGTGGTACCCATACACCTGATTTTTGTACCTTCCTTGTTGCATCAAACCCTGAAGGTCTTTCTCAACATGGAGAGTCACTAATGTCAAAATGATCTTCCTTAAAACAAGAAAACCATTTTCTTGCCATGTTCTGTCCAGTGGCAATAGTCCCACAAATGGCATAAATGTTTCCAACTGCCTCTACTGTTGTCACCCCTCTACTGAATTCAAAGAGAAGAATGTGTTGGAAATGTTCTGATTTCTCTGCTTTGCACTCTGTTTTCTAGCATCCGCAACTCCACTCACGATCTCCAAATAACAAAATGACAACATGTAATCTGAAATAGCAACAGTACATTTAGCAGCACATGTTAATACTGTCTGCAAAATTTATTTTGAACACATCTAGTAACATATAAGTAATACATTTAAATGTCATGCATGATGTGGCAGTTTTACATGCCTTGCATTTTTATGATGTCATATCTCCTGAACTATGTTAGGTAGGTGGTTCTAATACTCATAGTGATTGTTGCCTGAGAGCAAAGGATACGTGTACCTAGTTTGGTTGAAATTGCATCAGTATTTTATGGGGAGATGTGGAGCACACCCACCCATCCAACCACTCACACACACACACACACACACACACACATGTGCATGCATGCACTCACATGTACATGCATACACACACACACACACACACACACACACACACACACACACACACACACACATCCATTTTTGGTTTTTCCTCTTTGTCAACTTTCCATCTGTGAATTATGAACCTAAGGATTTCACAGTTTTGGTCATACAGTATTCTAGAGTAATTCATACCAATTTCTAATCAGTTTTTATCTTGTAACCCATTTAAATGTCCAATTTAGGCTTTGTTGAATATTTGTTTTGTAAGTCTTTCTGGGTTCATTCTTTTAATGTGTCCATAGAACCTTCACCTGTGTTTTGTAATGTTACTTTGGATATTTGTGTATTGTTTACTTTTCTGGCTGGTTCTGAGTCAGTATTGCCTGTCTACAAGCAAAGAAAAGAAAACAAAGTTAGGTGCCAAAAGATGGAAATTCCTGAATAGTTATGCTGAGATATTTAGATTTTGAAACTTGTTTAATTTTGTTATATTCCAGCTTCAAGAATTTTGGTGCTTCTTTGTTGCAGACCATGTACATTGTCTTTTCAAAAGATATTTGGTGACTGACTTTTTTCTGCAGTTTCTTTCAAGAGTTCAATTTGATTTTGGGCTGATGAAATGTTGTGAGTTAATATTGCTAAACTGTCTGCAAATGCTAGGCAATCTATACAGGATGATTCTTATTAATGTTTCAAAACCATGTAACAATGTAGATAATGCTGAGACAAGTAATTTAATATATGATACATGGGGCCTCAAATGTCAGGAAATACCCCAAATGTGGAACATGTGGCATCACTCGTGAAATCTTCTCGGGTGATCAGCCGAGTAAAGGCGTCGTCTTCTCGCAACGTTTCGAAGGGTTTCGTACCCATCATCTTCACTTCGCTTGAAGATGATGGGTACGAAACCCTTCGAAACGTTGCGAGAAGACGACGCCTTTACTCGGCTGATCACCCGAGAAGATTTCACGAATGGAATACGCCGAGAAAGTCTCAAATCACATTATGTGGCATCACATCCAAAATATGGAGGGTATTCTTGAGCCCATGTATGAAGGAATGAATGCAATGATGCAATACTTGCATTGAAGCAAACAGTGCAAATTTCAAACACCTTTTGTAAATGTGATCTGTTGCAAATGTAAAAGTTACAAAATTATTGTCCTCAGCATAACTAAGCAAAAGCTGTTCTTATTTTGTGTTTCTTTCCTTTTTATTCCTTCTTTGATGTAATTTGGAAACTTATAATCATTTACTTGTGAAGCAGTACAGTTGGTTTTTGTTTTACTGTACTTTGTAATAAACCAGCAGAGTGTGCAAGACCAGTAAGTAAATTAATGAATTAATACCTTAATGCAAACACATAATTGCCTCACACAATGAAAAAAATGCTGCCTGCAAGATGCATGACTGAACCCTGAGCCACACACTCTGAAATTGCACACACAGGTGTGGAGCTACAAAGACGTGCATACTTGACTTGAGTTTGGATGGTCAGATGCAACAGACAGACAGGCTTAACCGCTGCACGTGGTGACTTATGTCAACTGATGGCATTACATGTTCAACATTTGTCATCCATTTTTGAGGTATGTTCAGACATTTGCAGCGCCATGTGTCTTGTATTGAATTACTTGTCTCAGCATCATCCATGTCACTTTGGGCATTTTTAAACATTAATAAGAATCACTCTGTAGGTAACTTGCCTTTGCCTAAAGTGACTGGCAGGTCAATTTTGAGGACTGATTTCTGTTTTTGCCATTCTTGTATCACTTTCTCAAGGAAGCTGTGCTGTAGGTGCAACCACAATGGAGGGGTAAATGTGGAGATGACAGAAAAACCTGTCGCTCTCAAGGACACAGTTGAAAAGTACTGGAGTCAATCCACCTCCCAATCTTGTTCCCATTTTGATTTTGAAAGGAACTGAAATTTCCCTCATAAATTTAACCTCGAACTTTGTTTCTGTTTTATGACTGCAACTGTTTTCAGATCTAGACCTTGTTCTTCTAACATCTGGAAGATTGAAGTATGGTCAACTGAGTCATAGGCTTTTTTACAATCAAAAATGTGAAGACAAAATTTTTGCTACATGTTCTCTGGTATCTAAGGATTAGCTTCAGATCGAGGTTTGTTCTGAACACAAACTGCCTGATCTGAATTCTGACTGATATTCTCCAATTTTTGGTTCAAGCTAATATTATGGAATTTGCTCTGTTTGCCAAATATCTCACAGCCCCATCTATGGTCTGCACCTGCAGCTGCATGTTGGTGATCACATAGACTCTATCATTGGTGTCTGTGATAGCGTTGATGTAAATTCTCTGTCTGGTCTGGTCACCTGATCATTTTTGTTTGCTGAGACTCTTCTCAATTAAACTCAATGCTGGCTCCCAAACCTTGCTAAGATTATAGCCACAATCTCAGTTGATGAGATCATCCCTGTTGCAAATATCTTTGGCCTCTCTAATGATGCTCTCCCAGTATTTGGAAGTCTGTGCCAAGATCCTGGTCTATTCATACTCCATCGCATGATTCTCAGACAAACAGTGCTCTGCAATTGCTGACTTGTTAGGATACATCAGTTGAGTGGGCCTCTGGTGTTCTTGGCAATGATCTTTAAAGGTGCACATTGTCTTTCCAATATATGTCTTCCCATATTCGCCTGTAAACTGGTATACACTGGCCTCCTGTAAACCGAGATCATCTTTGACACTTCCCAATATGCTCTTGTATTATTGAGTGGGCAAAAGACAGTTTTCACTTGGTGCTTCATCAATATGCGTCTGATTTTTCCCAATAGTGCACCAGTGTACAGTATAAAAGCAATTGCTGCCTTTTCTCCATGACTTCTTCCATCTCCACAGGTTGTACTGTTGTGGTTGGGTGGAGAACATGCCTGATCTGCCATTCTGGGTACCTGTTTTTCAGAATACAGTTCTACCATATTCCTGCTCCTGGAGAAGACTCTCTGTGCCTGAAACAGTGTGCACCCTGTGTACTATTGGTTTTAGTTCCCCATTCATCTGTGAAGGGTGGTGGCAGCTGTCTGCATGCAAATACAGGTTAGTGTGGTGCGTTTTATTCTGATACACACCATGGCCTGGGGTGCCATCTACCCTTCTCTTGATCATGACATCCAGGAATGGTGATCTTCTTTCTGCTTTGGTCTCCATAGTGAATTTGATGTCGGGATGTATGGAGTTCAAGTGCGTCAGAAAGTCAAGGAGTTTGCCCCTTCCATGCAGCCATGTGACCATTGTATCATCCATATGACAGAAAAAAAACATGTTGGTTTCCATTTGGATGACACCAGGGCTTCCTCCTCAAACTGCTCCACATACGGATTTGCAACCACAGGCGAGAGTAGGCTGCCCATTATGACTCCTTCTGTTTCTTTGTAGTATTCTCCATTAAACAACAAATATGTGGAGGTCAGGACATGCCTGAAAAGGTCCGTGGTCTTCTTGTCAAATTTCTGACCAATAGGCTCTGGTGACTGTCGTAGAGGTACCCTGGTGAATAACAAAATGACTTCAAAGCTCACCAGGATATCTGAGTCTTTCACTCCGAAGTTGCTGAGGCATTTTACAAAATCCACAGAATTGTGGACATGTTGAGCTACCTACATAAATGTTATATTGACATCAGTTGTCCAATAGGGTGTATTTTTTATTTTACTGCTATGCTAATGTCAGACACATAATTATCTCCAGCAGCATCTGCATTGTAGCAGATAAAAATGTTACATGTTTTCAAACATCCTTAAAGTGATTTTTGATGTTATCCCTTTTTTGTTACAGGTGCAGCTAGTGTAGCCAGAGGTCTCACTGGATATATTGACTCATTAGTAAATAATTCTATTTCAAATGCTTGCAGGCAAGCAATGCCAATTAATATTGACTTTTTATCTGATTATCCAGACTTTTTGGCATTTGGACTAACTTTTCTCCTCACAGGTAAGATGATTTTTCTTTGGATATTCAATACTGACAATCTCATTATAGTTAAAATACAAAACAAACTCTATATTTAAAGGAAACCAAATGAAAATTATAAACTTGTAGTTCATAGATGGTGATGCTATAAGATTGCAAATATGTGACAGTAAAACCATAGAGACATGTCTACAAGTGGAAACAAAAGAAATTAATCTCACCGATGAAATTAAACACAGTACATTGACATATTATATTTTTTGCATTCATGATTTGACACAAGCATATTTTGTCATTTGATGAATCTTTTCTAGCACCCAGGTAGTGCTATCTGCCCAGCCCAGATATACAGCTTGAGAGGTTTTATGAGATCTCCAGATGTAGTTATAGTAGTTTCATGGACACCATGTGAAGTTCCTGTCACCTATAATATATCCTCTCTCTTGTAAGAGCTGCACTTTCCTGCTGCTTAATTCTAACAATGGTTACTTCCTCCTTCAGGTGGTATGTTGCCAACACATTTGTAGTGTGGCGCCATGGAACAGAAACATTACCTACATTTCTCTAGCATTTGGACTTTTCACTTGAATAATCTGTTCATGAAGCAAATGGGAAAAGATAGCAGCTTACCATTTCTGAACATCATGGTTAGCAAAAAGCCAACACAACACCAGGACATAGGGCCTACTGCAAATCTACTTGTGCAGAGCTATGTTTACTGGGCAGAAGCCATTGCTCTGCACAATGTCATGATGTTTGACACTCCCTGGTGCAGGGAGCACATATGGTCCAGATCCCGACAGCCTTTCTATTCCAATGGTTATGAATGTACTTTATGTGATCAGACTGCTACAGTCTGACACATAAAATTTATAAAAATTTACTCATTTTGTTTCAAGGGACATTTCCATACCTCAATATACTGATAACCATATAAAATTAAATATGAAACATAAATTTATGCCAGTGAGGTAGAAAATTGTAACCTCACTGTTATTTCCAACAACAGTTGTTGTGTTTTCATTCTAAAAATAAATGTATATAATAATAAATTATTTAATATTTGCTACACATATCCTGTATTTAAAACAATCTAAAAACATATCAAAGCTTTCTGGATAACACATAATACTTATCTTAAAAGCCAGATCCAAAATTATGTTTCTTCTGCACTTCTGTTGCAGATAAATATGGAAGAAACACTAACAAATAAGATAACATAAAAATTCTTAACTGAAATATATGTGTTCTCCACAGTTCTTCTGGCGTTTGGTGTGAAGGAGTCATCAATCATTAGCAACATATTGGGTGTAGCTAATATTGGTGTTTTAACTTTTGCCATCATTGCCGGTGCATTGAAAGGTATGTAACAATGCTTTTTGTGTTTGTAAAGGCACGATCAAGTAATTAATGTCATAAATGATCATTGAAATATACAGGTAATTCATTTCTTCTCCTAAAGACCTATTCAAAAATATATCACAGTGTACCCAGACTTTGAGTCTGGGATCACAAACTCGTCCACTTGCTGGAGTTGTCAGAAAACAAATGAAAACCAAGTAAAAACATAACACAAACTTGACTTTGACTCTCCTATACCATTGCCCAGGAGTAGAACATTCAAAGTTGCTTGAAGGGGTGACCCTGGACACCGATACACTGGTGCACTCATTGAATGCAATAATTATTTACTGCTTCCAGTGTTGCCTGCTGAAGAGAATTACAAGCAAGCATGATACATTCCTGCATGTCCTCTGGAGTTGTTGGAATATCATGATAGATAATGTCTTTAATTCATCCCCAAAGAAAAATGTCCAGAGATTTAAATCAGGAGACCTAGCAGGTCAAGTAACTGTTCTTCCTCGACCAATCCATCTGGCAGCATACCTTTGGTTCAGAACACGACGTGCATGCAAGGGATTATGTGCTGGACATCCATTGTGTTGATACCACATAAGCATTCTGGTTCTTAGCGGCACTTCATCCAGAAGAGGAGGAAGAATTTGTCTGAGCAGTGACGCTCAGACTACCATTGATGAAATAAGGGCCAATAATTGTATTACCAAGCATCCCTCACCAGACATTAACTCTCCAGTGACACTGATGTTACACCTGTCTAAGCCATTGTGGGTTGTTGGAGCAATAATGCATGCTCCTTGTATTTATCTGTCCTTTGTTTGAGAAGGAACATTCATCAGTAAATAGAACATTGGTGAAGAAGTTCGGGTTAGCGAGTATTTGTTGCTGCTGTGCTCACTGACAGAACTGTACACGATTCTGGAAATCATTCCCATGCAATTCTTGATGTAGGTGTACATGGTAAGTATGGAACTGGTGACATGTAAGAGTATGATGTACACTGGCTTTAGGAATGCCAGTCTCATGTTCAAGCTGTTGTGTGCTCACATGTGGATTCATAGCAACGGAAGTGAGAAAAGTAACTTCAGCAGCTTCATCTGTGTGAGTGCTATGATGATTGCATTGTCACGGGTTGAAACTTTCTGTTTCCTGAAGCGTCACAATAAGATGAGAAAAATCCATCGGGAAAGTGGGTTCTTGTCAGGATATTACTCTCTGTACAGTTCCACTGCCTGTGTAGCATTTCACCTACCTTCAACAGCAACAACAATAAAAGAAATGTTATGTCAATGCAGTTTGTAGGAAGGACAGCCTTTACTGTATGCCTACTCTACACAATAGTATTTAAAAGGACTAAACTACTGTAATAAATGTACCCATATGTAAGAAAACAGTATTGCGATTACTGTTCTGCTAACTTACATTCCGCATAGATGAGTAGCATTCCTACCTTCTCTTCATTGGTGTACATTTTACTCACACAACTCTTCAACTGAAGATGGTTGGCAGAATGACAGGTGTGCATTCTACTTATGTTTACATCTGTCCTCTGTCAATGTCAGCACGTGGACATGTTCCATTATCCCGAGTACCTGCACTAAGCACTGGGAGCGTCACATCAATGTTGTGTTATGTAATTAATAACATTGTGTTTCAGTGAATAGTACACTGTGATACATTTTTGAATAGGTCTTCAGGAGAGGAAATGAATTACTGAATAAAAATACAGGGTGCCATTTAAAAAAGTCATACCGCTGTTCATATCTTTGTAAAAAAACAAAGCTACTATAAAAGCAATCATGCTGACTGATGTCCCCCTGATGGCTAAAGAACATTTGCGTGAAACATTTTGTAATATGCATATAGACAAACACTTATTTAGGGTGGTCAAGATAAATGGGACACCCTGTATATTCTGAAATTAGTTGTCCATTTGAAACCATTTACTATATTAAAGCTGTCACAACTTGTGCCTGTTGTACTTGCAACCTTGTTATCGTGTTGTTTTCCACAGTGAGAGTAAGATACACACAATGTATAATTATGTTTAACCCTTTATTTAGATGAGAAATTTATTTTAAGCGCACATAATAGCAGCAAAGACATTATGAAACATTTCCAGTGCAACAAATATTACCAGTTTTTTGGTAACTAAGTGAAGAAAACAGTAACAATAACAGGAATACTAAAAAAGTCAAGGCAAATTATTAAATTCATGGAGTGCATGCTGCAGCATGGAGGAAGCATCTCACAGCACTCCTGCTGGTCAGCCCTGTTGACATGCATGGCCAATCAGCTGATTAACTGACATCTGTTTTGGCTAACACCCAATGCCACTACACCACACCCCTTCAGGGAGACAGAGTGAGGTGGCGCAGTGTTTTGCACACTGGACTCACATTCGGGAGGATGACGGTTCAATCCCGCGTCTGGCCATCCTGATTTAGGTTTTCCGTGATTTCCCTAAATTGCTCCAGGCAAATGCCAGGATGGTTCCTATGAAAGGGCATGGCTGACTTCCTTCCCCATCCTTCCCTAATCTGATGAGACCAGTGACCTCGATGTTTGGTCTCTTCCCCCAAAGAACCCAACCAACCTTCAGGGAGGCAGAGCCCCCTCATTGGATGAAGCTGGAAGTGACATCCCTGTAGCATGCCATGAAGTGTACCCGTCATCTGGAACACATTTGCTGTTCAATTGCAGCCAGTGATGATACCAGTGGGGGTTGCTGGGTAGTGGGCAGAGGTTTCACCTGATTGTGTTGCAGATGTGAATTTTGTCATCTCTAATGACGACATGATGCCAACCAGTATATGGTAGTGTGAGTGTCAGTTTGATGCCTTCTACTCGCAACATCATGAATGTACAGGATCATCATTCTCAGGATATGACTGTTTGCAATGTGCCATGGTGTAATGCTTGTCACAGTCAGATCTGCATCAGCTTTTCTCTGAGGTGGGTGACAATACTGGTGCATTAACATTGTCCAATGAAATCATATGTGGGTCCATGAACTCACTGAGAAGCTGTAGGACTTCTCCATGAACCAGTTCTGCTGGTGAGGCACCTAGATCTGGTTTATACATGTCATGTAGGCCAAGCAAAACCAGTGGTAAGGCAGGGGGCCATTGTGATTCATGGCACATTAAGGTGGCTTTAAGTGATCAGTGCCAGCGTTCAGTCATGCTGTTACTGGCAGAAAGGTAACTTGTTGTTGTGTGATGCAATGCACCGCAAAATTTACTTAGTTGAGCAAATAGGTCAGATTTAAACTGCCGTCCTCTGTCTGTGGTTATATGAAGCAGACAACCAAAATGGGTAATCCAGTGTGACACAAATGCAGGGGCTAGCATCTCAGTAGAAATGTTATCTACGGCAATGGCTTCTGGACAGCACATGAACTGATCTATTACTGTCAGTAGGCAACATTGTCCTTCGGAAGGGGGCAGCAGACCTACTACATCAATATGAATAGGGGCAAAACATGCTGTTGTGTCTGGAAATTTGCTCACTGACATGGAGACATGGTGAGAAATCTTGCTGACCTGGCACAGTACGCATGCATGAGCCCATGTGTGACACTCTTTTTTCTATTCCAGGCCATACAAAATGACTAGCTATTAGTCTAATTGCTGCCTTCACGTGAGGGTAACATGACTTTTGAAGGCTTGCTTGTGAAGTGCCATAGGAATGAATGGGCAAGTTTTCCCAATTGAAATCTCACAATATACAAGGGCTATTCAGAAAGTAGGGAACATTTTGGCATTCAAAAAACTAATTACAAGAAATACATTTTATTATATTCATCTGAAAGAGTGACTGACGTACTACTTTTCCACATAGCCACCAAACACATTGAGGCACTTATGATAGTGGTGGACAAGCTTTGAATGACCTTCGTCATAAAATTATGCTGCTTGAGACTTCAACCAGTAGGTCATGCCTGCCTGGAGTTGCTGCATTGCAAGACAGTTCTTCATCTTGGGAAACAAGTGGAAGTCACTTGGTGCAAGATCGGGGCTGTAGGGATAATGAGGGAAAATTCCCCATTTGAATGAATTAAGAAATTCTTTAGTGCGATTTGCCATGTGAGGTTGGCATTGTTGTACAAAAACAAAATTTTGGACGTCAGCTTTCCCTGGCGTTTGTTTTGAACTGCTCTTCTAAGGCTGTGCATAGTTTGACAGTACTGGGCAGAATTTATGGTTGCTCCACATTTGAGAAAATCAATAAGAAGCACACCTTGCCTATCCCAAAACACTGTCACCACCAACTTCCTTGCTGACAAGGCTTGCAAACATTTTCTTGGTTTTTGGGGAGACCTTGTGTGCCCCCACATCATGGACTGTAATTTTGTCTCACAATTGATGTGTTTCACTGAAGTCTCATCACCGGTTAGATTCTATCAAGTAACAAATCACCATGTTTGCGGTAGGCATTCAGAAATGTCAATGTTGCCCCCATTTACTGTTCTTTATGGTGCACTGTAAACATTTTGAGCACCCATCGTGGACAAAATTTGTGGTAGCCTAGCTTTTGAGTGACAATTTCAAACAACAAAGTCTGTGAAACTTGTGGAAAAGAAATTGAAAGCTCCATTATTGTGAAGTGATGGTTTTCACGAATTATTTCATCAACTTCAGCGACAAGTTCATCAGTCACAATGCTCGAGCATCCACTCTTCTCTTCATTATGAATGTTGGTTTGGTCATTTTTAAACCAAATGCAGCATTTCTGGACAGAACATTCACTCATTACATTGTTTCCATACACTTCACACAGTTCATGATGAATTTCTTTAGGCTTTAGGTTTTTTACCAACAAAAATCATTTCACAGACTGCACATCACAACTGGTGGGATTTTTGATTGCAGCGCACATATTCGAATATCCAAAAAACCAGACTCACAGAGGCTTTTCCAATGCCACGGATGGATGCTGACTGAGAGCGCCTAGTGGCATCAGATGGAAATGTTCCCAACTTTCTGAATAGCCATCATAGCTTTATGTTTGTAGCTGGAACAACGATCCACTGAAGTTGAAGGCCAGACGTGGCATCTTGTAAACAGTCTCAAAGTTCCAGGTCAGAGTCCTGTGCTTGGGTTAGCTGTGCAAAATCTACAGTCTTCATGACACTGCTCATCTGGGATAGATGGTCTGCAGTAACATTGTTGATTCCCGATATATGCTGTACATCAGTAGGGAATTGTGCAATGAACTCCAGTTGATTATATTGTCTCGGAGAACACTTGTCATTATTTTGCCAAAAGGCATAGGTGGGAGGTTTATGGTCTGTAAAAATGACAAAAACTCTAGCTTCCAACTGTGTACAGAAGTATTTAATGGACTCCTAAATCACCTACAATTCGTGGTTGTATGTGGTCCATCTTGCTGCACATGAGATAGCTTTCGTGAAAAGAATGTGAGAGGCTACCAGGCTCTGTCGACATATTGCTACAAGGCAGCATTGACCAGCGTGAGAGGCGCTTCCAAAGCTGATTGTGCAAGAAGAGTCGCATCTGCTATGTTTTTCTTGGCCACTTCGAACATGTTTTTCATCAGCTCTGTCCACAATATCAGTGTTTTGCCTTTAACTTTAGGACCAGCTAAAGCTGCAGTAAGAGGCTCTTGGAGTTAGGTGAAATCAGTAGGTGGCCGCTGTGGCTGAGAGGTTCTAGGCACTTCAGTCCAGAACTGCGCTGCTGCTACGGTTGCAGGATCTAATCCTGCCTCGGGCATGGACATGTGTGATGTCCTTGGGTTAGTTAGGTTTAAGTAGTTCTAAGTCTAGGGGACTGATGACCTCAGATGTTAAGCCTCATAGTGCTTAGAGCCATTTGAACCATTTGACATTGGTAGAAATCAAGGACTCCCAAGAATTGTCACAGTTCTTTAGCAGTTTCTGGCCGTGGAATACTCAATATAGCCCCTGCTTTCTCTGGTAGTGGCAGTGATCCCGTAGTTGAAATCCAGTGGCCTAAAGAGGTAACCCCTGTCTGGCCAAAAACACACTTTGAGGTGTTCAACACTACTCCATATTCGTCAAGACATTTAAATACCTCTATCAGGTGCTGGGGTCACTGAAAAGATGAGTATATCATCAACATATGCAAAAAAGTATCAATAAATCTTCGCTTCAAGGCATGACGTAATCCCATGTCCAATTCGATGTGCTGCATTCCATATGTAGCGATGGTGGAATTATCAGGTGTGGAAATGCAAAACAAGGTGGCTGATTGATACTTGTGTAACTGGGTCCATGGCAAAATACTTAAGTCGAAACCCATGTCCACCAAAAACTTGCATCCTGTCTTGTGATCTGTCATAAAGAGATGCAAGGATGGCGGCTGACAGTCTGGAGTGATTACTTCTGCCTATCACTTACAACTGAGAAAGATACAAGGCAAAGTACACTTTTGTGCCTGATCTCTGAAATTCCTGTGGTACTAACACACGTCTGTCCAGGTTGAACCTTCTGCCACGGCAGAGTTCACTGAGAAAGAACTTCTAGATCTTCTACAGAGTCATCCTCTAGTGTACCTGAGAGTAGTTTGCCCATCTGCTTACTCATTGCATTGACCTTGCTCATGAGACTGTCGTAATCTTCTCATGTTACCACCAAGGTGTTATTACACACCATCATAATGTCAGGGCAGGGGGTCGGCATGATCGTGTCTTGAATTCGATCTGTCAGGTATGCAACAGCATCTAGCCACATGTCCGTTTGCTATGCTATAATGGCCTTCACCTGCGCTGGCAGATGGCTGCTCCACAACATGCATAGTAATGTATCAGGCACTGTGAGCGCATCAACCTTGCTTCTTAAATGACAGAGGTACTGCGATGGTTTTCTGTCACCAACATCCTCTTGTGTGAGAACCTGCCGTACTTGTTCTTCCTGCGAAGTGGACACTCTTCATGTTAATTCAGTCTTTAATTTCGCATATGATTCCATGTTCAGAGGTGAAGTTATAATATCTTGAACCTCAGCTGCGTAGCGGTGGTCCAACTGACTGACCACCAGTTTGAACTTAGTGGAGTTGATGGCCACTCTAGCACAGAAGAAACTCACTTCCACTTGTGCAAACTATAATGCTGGGTTGTGGGACCAAAACAGTGGTAGCTGCACAGCCAGTCTTGATATAGTTGACACACCAATTTCCGATCCTTGAAGTTTGCTGCTAATCATCTGTGCTGTTGATTTATTCTCTCTCTCACCTGCAATCATGTTGGGCTCACCACTGTCATAAGTTGTGTATGTTGTACTTGCAATATCATTATCGTGTTCTTGTGTCCAGTGAGAATACGATATGCATGATGCATAATTCTGTTCAACATTCTATTTAGACAAGAAGTTTATTTTAAGCTCACATAACAGCAGGAAAAACACTATGAAATATTTCCATTCCAACGAAAATTGCCAATTTTTAGGTAACTAAGTGAGGAAAACAGTAACATAAATACTAAAAAAGTCAAAGCAAATAATTAAATTCATGGAGCATGCAGTGCAGCATGGAGAAAGCATCTCATAGCACTCCTGGCAGTCAGCGCGCAAACCCTGTTGACATCTGATGGCCAATCAGCTGATTAACTGCCATCTGTTATAGCTGATGCCTGACATCGCTACAAAGCTTTTCTCTCCCTCAACAATTTTTATGCCTTACACTTCTTTCTATCACCAAACTGATGACTCCTTGATGTATCAGGCTGTGTCCTACCAACTGATCTCTTGTTTTAGGCAAGTTGTGTCACAAATTTCCTTTTCCTCCAGTTCAGTTCAGTACCTCCTCATTTGCTATTAAATCTAGCACTGCACTGCATTTCAAAATCTTCAATCTTATTCATGTCAGAATTGCCTATTGTCCATGTTTCACTTCCATACAAAGCTAAACATCAAACAAATACTTTAGAAAAGAGTTTCTAACACTTAAATTGATATTACACATTAATAAATCCCTCTTTTTCAGAAATTCTTTCCTTGCTATTTCCCGTCTGAAATTTGTATCTTCTATAATTTTATTTATTATCAGTTATTTTGCTGCTCAAACAACAAAGTTACCTTCAGTCTCTCATTTCCTAATCTTATTCCCCCAGCATCACTGATTTACTATGACTACATTCCATTACCCTTCTTTTACTTTTATTGATGTTCATCTTATAATCTCTTTTCAAGACACTATGCATTCCATTCAGCTGCTCTTCCAAGTCATTGGCCACTACAGTGTCACTGGCAAAACTCAAAGTTTTTATTTCTTCTCCCTACACTTTAATTCCCTTTCAGTTTCTTCATTTCCATCACAGCTTGCTCAGTGTACAGAATGACTGATGTCAGTGATAGGCTACAGCCCTGTCTCACTCTCTTCTCAACTATGGCTTCCCTTTCTGAAAGTATGTCATATTTATTTTATGTACAGCATAAACAGCAAATGTGAAATTCAATTTTAAGACAAGATTTTTGGTTATTGACTAAGAAAAAGTTACAAACTGAGATACATTCACATTCCTTTCAAGATAAGAAGAGATAGTTTGAAGATATTTGTTTCCTTTTTCAACTTTGTCATTAATTCACAAACTAACTTCACTTAAAACAGTTTACTAACTGTAAAATAACCCATAAAATATAATGACATTCAAGTGACATAGCAAACAAAACAACAGAATAATATATCAGGAAAACAGAGAGTAAACAAAGATCATAGGCTGAGCCAAAGATGAACTCGCATGGAACCTTCACTTGCACATAGCACCACATGATACACACACACTGCGCAGTAGCTTGCATAAACTTCACTAATGCCCCCATTAGTGTCGCCGTTATTTCTCTTTTAATTGCTGTGTTGTCCAGATCAATTGACAACAGTTGTGTAGTGGTAGCTGCTAGTTTCTTGATAGTAGAGTATGACAGCCATTGTGGCTGCTCCACTCTGCATGAGTTGGTACTAATGGTTCACGACCTGTGGTGATTACACAAAAGGCAGGATTAAGTCAGTTGACATTGACGTTGACAGCCATTGGTGTGCCCATTATAATGACAGTGAATACTTTGTTGTACCTGCTAACTACACAGTATCATCCATCTTAGGGTGGCTGAAGTGGCTTGTGCACTGCATCATGTTGGATGAAAATGTAATGACAGTCACATAGCTTGCCAAACACAAATGGGTGGAGTTTCAGATTGCCCGTGGTGGCACTGGACATAGGTGTCATATCTGTGTGTGCAGTTTATTCACAAACTGTGGTGGGTCAATGGATTCATCTTGTAAACTGTAATAGTACTCAACAGGAAGGCATATAGGTTGACCACATATGAGCTCCACAGTAGTTACCTGGAGGTCTTCTTCCAGGAAAACACATAGGTCATCATTGCAAACTGTGAGATTGTAACAATACTTTGAGTTGGTGGGGCATATGCTTAACTAAACTGTTTGGCACTAGGTGGTATGTTTTAGTCCTGATTTGATTCATGCTGAGTAAGACAGAGAGTGCTTTGAAGGGATAGAATTTAAGCTGCCTTCCCTGGTGATTTGTGATCTGCAAGGGTTTGCTGAAATGAGCAATCCACCCATGAAAGGTCACAACAGTTTCAGTGGTTGTATCAGTTACTGGGAATATCTTAGGCCAGCATATATAGTGGTCTGTAGCTGTGAGACAGTAAGTGTATCCTTGTATCCTTCCGAAGGCAGAAGAGGTCCTCTGAGAGCTATACAGATATGTTCAAATTGTAGATATGGAGAGATGAAGCTTCCTAGTGGTGACCTGACATGTACGCTAATTGTATTGCATTGACAGACCAAGCATTTTCATATGAATTGCTTACAATCCATGTCATATGCAGCTAGATGAACACTTGCTTCACCATGTTTGTTGTGGTTCTAATCCCAGTGTGCAAAATATTGTTCAGGACGGTGATTGCCTTTTGACAGAACTTGGCAGTCACAAATGGCAACATCGCAATGCAGCTGGACAGCTGATGGTGATAGTGCAATGCAGTGGAGCAACAAGCCTAATGGTTGCATCAACAAATCATGTAATTCATCATCAGATTGTTGTGTTGCATGAGAACTTCAAAGTCAATTGCTTCAGAAATAGATTATATGCACAAGAACATGATAGCTGGCATGTTCAATTCTCCTTCAGTGGGGATGATGTTTGTAGTAAGTTGACTGATGAAATCAAGATGTCGAAGCTGTCATGGTGAAGGTTTCTTTGGGCACTGTTGGGAAGCATACAATAGTGGCTTGTGATCCATCACCAAAATGAACTGCTGTCCCTCCAACATGTCTCAGAACTTTTTGATGGATGCATGGGCAGCATGCAGCTCATGGTCATAGGATGACAAATTTTGCTGTGAAGGTGATAACTTGTTGCTGAAGAAGGCTAGTGGCTGCCAGTGTCCATCCACACACTATCGTAGTGCCGCATCGATTGCGGAGGCAGAAGCATCAACCATCTCTGCTAGTTGTGCTTGTGGTACTGCATGCACCAAGAGTGCTGCTTCAGCGATGGCAGTTTTCAAGTCAGAAAATGTCATTTCAGTTTCTGGTTTCCACTGAGGTTTATCCTTTGGTCTTGGTTTGCCTTGTATGAATTTTTTTAGTGATGTAGCTAGGAGGGCATGATTATGGATGAAATAACAACAAAAGTTTGTGACACTGAGAAAGCATCATAGTTCCTTGACTGTTGTAGGTCATGGAAAATCAAGTATTGCATCTACTTTCTCTTTTTGTTGCCAAATTGCTTGAGCAGTAGTAGTACAGCCAATAAACAGTAGTAGTATAGCCAACAAACTGAATATCTGATGCCCAAAGGTAGGCTTGAATTGGTTAATAATGAGCCCATGCTTATGTAGATGATTAGAGAGTTATCACAAGTGTGACAGATGCTCAGATTCTAAGTGTGAAATGACCAAAACATCATCTATATATACAAGGGTTGACTGAGAAGTAATGCCTCCAACTCTTCAGCAGTTGGCAGCATTGGTATGCGGCAGGTACTGGCTTGTTCCGAAGCCTCTTCTCTACAGCTCCAGTTGGAGGGAAGCCTTAGCATTGAACAGTTGTGTTGTTACAGTGTAAAGATTGGAACCCTGCACAGACAGTCGGTCAATGCTATTTAAGCAACGTGCAGTCATGGAATTCTTGGCAGCAGAAGGTGTCACCCCAAAGGAGATTCATCAGAGAATGAAAGCAGTTTTCAGTGACTGTTGATGTGAGTACTGTGGGTTGCTGGGCGAGTAAGTTTAAAGATGTTGAGGTGGGAACATCTGACCTGCATGACAAACAAAGAGTTGGATGTCCTGTGACAGCAGCTACCAAGTTTCACAAGCAAAATGTTGACAGATTGATTCAGGACAATCATCATATAACTCAGAGAGAAATTACAAGCACAATCGGCATTTCACAAGAACGTGTGGGTAACATTATTGCTTTGCTTGGCTATTGGAAGATCTGTGCACTATGGGTACCCTAGATGCTGACTTCAGAAATGAAAGCACACAGACTTGAAATTTGCCAGGAAGCTCTCACATTATGAGAATGAAGGTGATGCCTTTCTCCATTCAATTGTGACAGGAGACAAAATGTGGATACACCATTACAATTCGGAGACGAAATGTCAGTCTATGGAATATCAACACAAAGACTCACCCCAGAAAAAGAAATTCAGGATGCAGCCCTCAGCTGGAAAAATCATGGCCACAGTGTTCTGGGATGAAGATGGTGTTAACCGTGTTGATTTCCTTGATCATGGAACAACAATAAATTCAGAGCATTTCATCACAATGCTGTGAACTCTGAAATGATGGCTAAAAAGAGTCTGAAAGGAAAAGGGAAATGTTTTCCTGCAACATTACAATGCCAAACCACACACTTCACTTGCCACCCAGCAGAACTTCAGAGACTGAATCTCACTGCTGTACAGCATCCTCCATACAGTCCAGATTTAGCACCATCTGACTTCCATCTGTTCCTGATCATGAAAAACGATACACAAGGACATCATTATGCTTCTGATGAAGATGTTGAGAGAACTGTGAGACTGTGGTTGCAGAAACAGAGTGCTGACTTCTTCCATGATGGCTTCAGAAAACTTGTTCATCATTGGCAGAAATGCATCGAATTGGCTGATGATTATGTGGAAAAGTGAATATTGGTAATTAAAGATCACATTCTAAGGATTATTTCTGTATTTGATTTATTAAAATATTCCCATACAAACCCAATTAATGAAGGTGGAGGCATTACTTTTCATTCAACACTCATACAAAGCAATAATCCAAGTTACATGTAACCTCTTCCATAAATATTTGGAATGTCCAAAAGGCATGTGGGTGAATTTGAACAACCCAAAAGGCCTGCATACAGCTGTCTTGGTAACATCATCTGGTGCCACAGATATCTGGTAAAAAGCTCTAGCATAGAAAATATCCTGTAGACATTGGACATGGAATCCTCAGTGTGTGGTATAGGATCTAGACTCATTCTTGCATTTAGCTGTCAATAGTCTCCACAAGGATCTATCCATTGTCCTTTTTTGATATAATATGGAGGAGAGATGCCAAACTGCTACTTGACAGGTTGCAGATAACCTGTGCAAGCATGGATGTGAATTCTTGTTTAATCACTTTCAGTTTCTGTGGCGTTAAATGACATGGTCAAACAAACAGGTGGCCCAGGTGTGGTCAAAATTTTGTGCAAGGGAGCTAACATAGGAGCTTGATACATGATACTGGGAAACTTTTTCATAAGTTCAATAAATGGAGTATCTCCAGTTACCACTTATCACCCGGATGCCAGAATCTTCCACATGATGTACTAGTTGTCTGCTAGCTAAGTTTGTGTTAGTGTCCAGCAGGCATTGATGCCAGAGGTTGGACAAAAGTTGATAAAATGGTAGAAAATCTGCTCCTAATGTAGAATGTGTGATGTCTACCATGACAACATGACAAACTGCATCATAGGCCTAAGTTTAACACTAATGCGGTACGACCATATGTAGCTGCTGTAAAGCCATTGACTACAAAGAAATGGTAACCACCACACTTACGAGGTGTCAGATGGGCAGACAGGTAGCCTGATACATCTGCAGCCATGTCTACTAAGAACTATAATTTTGTATCTTGGCCTGTGATAAACAACCAAAGGCTGCCATTCGGAGCATCAGTGGCTGTCATCACTCAGCCTCTGTTGTGTTTTCCTGCTCACAAGGTGGGCTGCACTTCTGTGCCATGGGTACCAACATACTTTCCAACAATGGAAACTCCAGACAGGAATGTCAACAACGTAGGAAAAGATTGATTGCTATTACCGTATAGAAGACATGTCAAGTTGCAGACAGGAATGATTAAAAGACCCTTGCATATAGCTTTTTGCCACAGCCTTCATCAGTAAACCGAGATTCACACACACAACATTCACACACACACACAGTAGCAAGCACACTTCATGCATACACAACTGCCAACTCCAGCCCGGGATGCTGGAGTTGGCGGTTGTGTGTGCGTGAGGTGTGCTTGCTTACCTGTGATTTTGCTAGCAACAGAACTATGAATGTTAGCGGCAACAATTTTGTGACACAATAATGTATGGTAATGGGAATACTTCTAAGATCTTGTGGTTGTATGTCATTCTGAATTGGCTGATCCAGTATGAGGGTCATTCGATAAATCATGGCAACTGTGGTAAATCTTGTGATAATGTGACAACATGAGAATTCCGTGATGTGCACTGAGCTGGTATGGCAGTGTGTATCTGAATCCCAACATAAAATAGTTCTAGTACACGTGATTCTTCAATTTCTCCAGGCGTATTTTATGATGAAATAAATCTACATCTGCATCTACATCTACATGATTACTCTGCAATTCACATTTAAGTGCTTGGCAGAGGGCACATCAAACCACAATCATACTATCTCTCTACCATTCCACTCCCAAACAGTGCGCGGGAGAAACGAACACCTAAACCTTTCTGTTCAAGCTCTGATTTCTCTTATTTTATTTTGATGATCATTCCTACCTATGTAGGTTGGGCTCAACAAAATATTTTTGCATTCGGAAGAGAAGGTTGGTGACTGAAATTTTGTAAATAGATCTCGCCGCGATGAAAAACGTCTTTGCTTTAATGACTTCCATCACAACTCACGTATCATATCTGCCACACTCTCTCCCCTATTACGTGATAATACAAAAAGAGCTGCCCTTTTTTGCACCCTCAGGTGAACAGCCTGATATGAGTGTGCATAGGACACAATATTTCAGCAATTGACCACACTGCCATCATCAGGTGCACTGATGTACATCAGTGTAGTTTCAGCTCTCTGAGACTGCAGATGCGTATGCAAGTTGCGCTTACGTGAGTGTGTGTGTGCGTGTATGTATGTGTGTCTACTGCTGACAAAGGCCTTAATGGCCGAAAGCTATGATTGTGTGAATCTTTTTATTGTGCCTATCGAGACTCAGCACCTCTGCTATATGGTGAGTAGCAACTTTCCTTCTCTCGTATTGTTAACAGATCTTTTTGCATACAAGGACTTATAATCTTACCCTCCCACACATCACTATTAAAATTCTCTGTCTTTGCAAAAATTTTGGAAGCTTCAAGATGCATAAGATATACAAAAGAAGAACTTTTTACTTATCTTGATTTTCTCTTCTTGTTGTTGGCTCTAATTCTTGTTGTGTCTTGTTGCAGCTGAAATTTTATAACATTCTGGGTTTGTGAAGATGAAATAACTGATGAAGATTTGCCTGTTTGCTTTGAATATCTTTTTATTTTATCACATTCTTCTAAATCACGCCGACTTAACAATTTCCACTTGTATCATGCCACAAATTACATTATTGGCATCACAATCAAAAACATGTCTGATTCCATAAGAAGCATGCCCACCACTATGAACTTTCTGTGGTACTAACCATATTCCAAAGAGTTTACAAAGTAAAAGAGTTTACAAACTTTCTTGACACAAAAAGAATCTTTACTAATTTATAGCATTATTTTATAAATGGGTCCAGAATTAAATTTAATAATTAGTGCAATTAATAATATGAATTTTAAGTATACCAGAAATTTTGTAATTTCAAATATTTTTAAAAGAATAGTAATTTTAACTGCACATACAGAGTACTAACAAACTGATTTCTTTTTACATATTTTAGCCTGAAACATAACACATCATATACAAAATCATATGAAGTTCTTTCAGTTAGGCAGCTGATATAATGTTTACCCATACAAGAATCAATAGTATTAACGGTATTGGTTATTTCCAATGAAAAAAAGGTAATATTATAGGAGGGTGATCCATTATAGACTCAACATTACTGTCAAGGTGCAAAGCATCCACAAAACTTGTGGCCTATTAATTGACAGAATCTGCATCACAAGAGACCTCTTAATACATAATGTCAAGGGTAGTAAGGTAGGGAATGAACAATTCAGAAGTGTCAACAGATAAAGTGAACATATTGTTGTTTGTTTTTGTGTTTAAGCTAATCTGAAAGTTGTATGTGCACACACACACACACACACACACACACACACACACACACACACACACTATATGAGTACATGGCAAAGAGCACTGGCTGAATGCACAATGCTCATTGCGCTAAGCATGTGTGTGCGTAGGTGTTTGCACTCTAGCTCGTGAAAGGATTTACGCCAAAAGCTAATAAGATTTTTTCCTTTATTGTGTGTGCCTGATGACAGCTCCATGCTTCTGCTTTTCAGTGAGTGGTATCCTTTATTGCTAAGGTATTTAGGTTCTACCAGCATTTTCCTACAAAACAATATGAAAATATTTTGCATGTATAAAGTGATAAATATTTTCTCATACTTAAACATATTAACAATATGCTCTCAATATTATAGGGTAATTCTCAAAAGACTTTTATTCTCTTTAAAGGTGACATAGATAACTGGCAAATACAAAAGAATGAAATACCTGACAGTTATAATGGTGGTGAAGGTGGATATGTACCATTTGGAATTGCTGGAATTATCAAAGGAGCAGCAACTTGTTTTTACGCTTTTGTTGGCTTTGATGCTATAGCTACAACAGGTGAGTAAAAGCTTTGCTAGTGATGTTGCCACAAAATTCAGTTATATGTCTCATTAACATCTCCTTTCTTTCAGGAGAGGAAGCTCTAAATCCGAAGCGAAACATTCCTTTGTCTATTATAATCTCGCTGTTTATTGTCTTTTGCTACTACTTTGGAATTTCATCAGTGCTTACCCTCATGCTTCCATACTACCAACAGGTACAACTGGTTGAGTATTGTTTTATTATTTAACAGCTTATGACTGTTTCTTGTCCTCTAACAATTTAATGTGACTGTGAAGGAAATATGAAATATAAAAAGGTGTTTAATATTTTATAACCATGGGACTAATGAAACCAGTTCTACTACAGCCATCAGAAAGTATACTGAATAAAATGTAAGATTTTCTGTCTTAGGATACGAGTGCCCCACTATCATATGCATTTCAAGAGGTTGGTTGGGACTGGGCAGCATGGATCGTGAGTGTGGGAGCAATATTTGGTCTTGGAGCAAGGTAGGCAGTAAAAATCTGCATTGCGTTTTTCTCCTCCTTGCAGTTATTATCATTAGCTTACTTCAGTTTTAAAAGAAAAAGTTACTGTTTTTTATAGGCTTTTTACAGTTCATACATTAATAACTACATTTTAATGGAGTGAAATATAAAATGTTGTTGCTTACATTTAGATGGTGATAAAACAATTTGTTGCTTGCGTCTAAGTTGTATTGCTGCTGAAAAATGACATTGGTTTTTAAATAGACATTAGAAATCATTCAAAAAAATTGTAATTGCAACTAGAGAGAGACAGATTATGAAATGCCATCCAGGGGAATGGTGGAGACAAAGATGTTTTCAAAAGAAATTTTAGCCACTGGAATGAAGAAATGAATGTTGATGTTTTATATCAGATTGACAGTGAGGACATTAGAGACAGACCACAAACCCATATAATACCATGATGGGGAGGAAAGCTATCTGCTTCCTTTCTTCCCCTACCCCGTCATCTTCTGAAGCCACGCAACTGATTTAGGGACACCACAGGAAAGCAAAATCATGATATCCAAACTGGGATTGGAAACCTCATGAATACCAGTCCAGTGTGCCAGTAATTGCCTCATGACACTTGGTCACTGAGATTGAAGATATCATGAGAACCAGCAAAATCTAAGTAATCCCAGGTAGATGTTCCATGAAACAAATTTGCAGTTCCAGACTTTACATACATTAATTCATTAGATAGTAGCAATACAGCTTAAAAAATAGACAGATCTGTTAATTTTTTCCCTACTTACAACTGGCCATTGAATGGCCATTTAAAAAATTTAAATTGTTCAAACTGTAAATGAGACAGACTGCATTTTAAGAGAATGATTTAGATTGTTGATCACATCTGTTTCAGCTTCCTTGGAGCAATGTTTCCACTTCCACGGATAATCTATGCTATGTCTGAGGACCGTTTGCTTTTTCCATTCTTGGGAAAGGTACATCACAGATTTAAAACTCCTTTCATTGGAACCATTTGTGCTGGAATTATCACTGGTATGACAATTGGAATATCAACTCTGATTCAACTTTTTTTCATGTTGCCCGTATCATAAGAAGTGTATGTAAACAGCAATAGTTCATTCTGCAGGCTTAATATGTGTGCCCTTTGAACATATCTGTAGTAACTTAAACAATTATGTCCAGTTGTCTGATGTCATCAGTTCTAGAATGTCATCATTGTGGTGTTCTTAGATTGAAACTGCTGAAAAAGAGTGATTATTAACAAAACATACCAAGTTTTAAATTTATTAGTACAAAAAGAAAATGGCCAAAGTTGTTAAATTCACAACAGAGATAAGCCAACAAGAAAGTGCAACTCTCACTACTACCAGTAGAAACCCAGCTGGTTCACAGCAAACAGTTCAAATCTATGTCTAATATTATGTAATTTGAAACAACTAACTGCTAGTACCAGAAGTAGAAATTAATGGCCAAACACTAAATCAAACACTGTGTGTAAAATTCTATGGGATCTGACTTTGAACAAATTAAAAAGGAGTTGACACACAGATAAACAAATCAACAGGCACAAACAGAGTAGCAGAGTGGGGTTATGTAATATGTGTAATGATCTGTAATAAACATATTGTTTATCATAAAGAAAGAGAGTGGAAATCCTGACAAGTCAATAAGAAAATCAAAAGCCTATCTCACTATAAATGCTTACAAATTATCAGATTATCTAGTTCAAGGATTGAAAATTCCTTCTAGCAGCACAGTAATTCATTCATTCATTCATTCATTCATTCATTTGCCCATTGTGTTTTGTAAATCCTATAATGGTGAAAACCTCCATGGATGTGGAATGAGGCAAGATATATATTTACAGGCAGAAGCACTCTCTGTTGGTTACTTTGATAAAGTACACAAACAACAAATTACGACTAGCATTAATCTATTCAAACTCATAATTTTGGTAATTACTTTGAGATTACTTTGTAGGTGAGGACAGAAACAGCTTCTTTGAAAACAATCACTGCTCCTCCTCCTTTACTACTCAGCCGATACTTCAAACAAAGCATTTATGTAACTCTACACAAACCACTGTCAGTTGGAAAAGTCAGGATCTGTGTAATAGAAATATTAAACAATGGAAAATCCAGAATGGAATAATGATAGTATTATGATAAGAATATATTGCTACTCATCATGCAGAACAGACATTGAGTTTCAGACTGGCACAGCAAAATGACAGCTCTACACTTGAGCTTTCAGCTTCATTGTCAATAATACAAATATTATATCAATGAAAATAACCAATTTTAGAAAATGTAATATAATATAATAAAAATATCTGGCCTTGGCAGCCAGAGACTGTGGTCATGTTCGTGTGAGTTGTGTTTTTAATGTGTGTATGTGTGTGTGTGTGTGTGTTTTGTCTAATTTTGATTAAGTCCTTTTTGGCCAAAAGCTTTGTTAAGGTATTCTTCTATTTCATTTTACTGTTGAAGGTTTGGGGTTTTTCACTTTCCTGGCTAATATCATCTGGCAACTTGTTACAGACTTTTGCACCAGAACATAAAACTTTATTCTGAACCCTAGAGAAGGAAGTACTGTCTATATGGAAATTATTTCTACTTCTAGTATTGTGACTGTTAATTGCTTAGTTCATCCTAAATTAAGTCTCGTTACTAGCCACAAATACCATTAGGCCGTATATGCATTGGCATGTAAGTGTAAGAATCCATATATCTCTGAGGAGGCTTCTACAAGATCTTTTGTTTTGAACTTTACACAATATTCTTGTTGCACACTTTCATAGAATATTCTCTTTGGTTACAATGCCCCAGATAATTATGCCATAGAGTTGAGCTAACATATGAAAAGTACTCTAGCAATATTGCCTGCAATCAACACAGTGAGAAAGAGATTTCTGAGCGCAAAGCAGGCAGAACTGAGCTTTTTGGTTAACTTATCAACTTGCTGGTGCCACTTTAGTTTATTACCTGTCTGGATACCCAGGGACTTCATAAATTGAACCTCCTCCAGCATTTGCCCATTGCTCTCTATTCCTGGTAATCATTTGGAATTACATGATATGAGTTGTTGCAAGATTGAAAGTTGAGGTGTCGGCTGTAAGCCAGTTATAACTTGTTCCATTATCCTCCTGGCTGTGTCTGGTATAGTTGTGTATGGAAACTTTAACAATATGGTTGTACCATCAGCAGACCTCAGGGTTTTGAAGTGCGCTCCAATGCACTGTGTAAACCATGTCTGTAGAATGGCAACAGGAGTGGGCAATCATCAAACTACGCAGCACACCATATTTAATGTTACCCCACTCTGAATATAATCTTATCCCTGTCCTCTCACTTGCTAATGTGAGCCTCTGTCTGACATTGTTAAGATATGACTCCATATAGGCAAGGGGAAAATTTTTAATGACGTACTATTTTAGTTTACCTAGCAGTATTTTAAGACCTACACAGCCACAGGCACTGGCACAGTCACAGAAAATAGCAGTTAGCAATGTGTTGTAAAGCTGGATGACATATAGTAGTGGACTGTAAACAGGCCACTGTTGTTATAGATGTAGGTTACTAATTTCTTTGAAAAATGCTGATGTATTCTAGTAAATATTGAGGTACCATTACTGTCCAATTCTGAGAAGAATGTACATGACAGGAATGCAGCAGTGAGTTGTTTGTGTGCTGTGATGTCCTCTGGAGGAGAGGGACACACACCATTCTAAAAAGATTTTCATTAATAAAGTTATGTCAACATTGTACCTTTGACTGGGTTGAGGAAGTTTGAGTGACATAAATATATTTAAATGTCTCACTTTTTCAGCATACTAAGACCTCTAAAATACTATCAGTCTGGCACATTGTATGCTACTACTAAGACAATATTTTTGATCATGATACATATTTGATTTTATTCAGTTAAAACATCACCAATACAAAAGCCTTATTATCTGTTTAAGGAGATGTGATGTATGCCTGCATGATTCACTAGAATTTTCCACTTTGGCTATCATGCTGAATATAACAAAATAAAAGGAAACACTTCAGCATAAACTGCAAATAATTAAATGTAATAATGTTGATACTGAACTCTAGTAGTAAGAAAAGCATTAAGCCCCACACCACCAATTGTTTAAAGAATCAAACTCCCATTTGTAAAACAGCTTCAAATGTCTGATTACTTTACAAATGAATTAATGTCTTACAGGTTTTATGTTAAGCATGT
Source organism: Schistocerca cancellata (assembly GCF_023864275.1). Lineage (NCBI taxonomy): Eukaryota > Metazoa > Arthropoda > Insecta > Orthoptera > Acrididae > Schistocerca > Schistocerca cancellata. Next base: position 229,661,784 of record NC_064628.1, read on the forward strand.
AAGTGAGAAAAAGTTTAGAAAATATTGTAAATTATGTTTAAAGTTTTGGAAGTCACTAAGTGCAATTGTTATCAAACGTTGAATGACTGTGTTCTGGGTAATCTGCACTTCATTTTAAGCAAAAGCTAGTTTTTCACACATCTTACTACTTATGAAACCATGTCTCCTGAATTATATGTTGCACAATAATATAATTTTGAGGTATATGCAGTGACATATTTAGATACCATCTATGAAATGTGTTGCAAATAGAGTCAGTAGTAAAGAAGTAAATTATTAAAATGTCATACCTGATGCTGAAATAGTTTTACTGCATGAACAGCAAAAATGTAGAAAGTGATAAACTTTCTTCTTTTAATCATTTTGATGGTATCAGTGATGAAAAGTTTCATAAAGGTTTGAAATTATGTTTAAAGTTTGTTGGAAATCATTAAGTGATCTTATTCTCAAGTACCAGATACATATAGGTGGGTAATTTGTGAATTAGTAAGTTACATTTTGCAGGCTTTAGCACAAATGAAATTAAAAAGTGTAGTGATAGTTAATTGTTAATGTAGTTTCTAAGAATGGCTTCTCTTTTGCTAATATGTACCTTGACTCACTTCATGTCCCTCAAGATTCTCCTCCTTATTGGGATCTGTGTAATTTTAAGACAAAACAGTATTTTATGGTATACAGACCAGTGAGAACTACACACCTCAAGATCATTGACACTATCCATCTTGAGGAAATTAAGATAACAATGGATGCTTGCAGGAGCCCTGTGCAGAAGCTAGGGAGTTGCAATTACAGTCCAGTTATGGCTTATTGCAATTTGTCACTGACATGAAATCTTAAGGAAATGGAAGCCATATGTACATCCTGGATTATGGATATCACAGTAAGAAACCATAAACACCTGCATTTTGTCAGATGGTCAGTTTATTGTATTTGACATTGAAAAAAAAAAACTCCAATGTGCCATACATAAGTTGCACCTGCTGGGCAAAGAATACAATATGCTATTCTCAATTAATAAAACAAAGGTAATGGTATTTAAAAAAGTTGAGTCAGTCAGATCAAAATTTGTTGAACAAGTTAATATTTTTAATCATTTAAGAAGTGAAATAAATTACCAGTATAACAGGATAATAGACAACAAACTTCATCAGTTTCAGTTTATATGTGGCATTATTAACAGAACTTTAATGAATGGAGTTAGAATGGAAACAAAAATAGTGTCATAAAATTATGGCTGTGGCAACTCTGCTGTACAGGAGTGAAACTTGTGAAACATGAGTTCTCACAAGAGCTGAAATGGCATTTCTAAGAACAGTGAAGGACTGCACATACCAAGACCCAATTACAAATGAACAAATTAGAGAAAAACTAAATGTCAAAAGGATAAACAATACAGTAGAGACACAGAGAAACAGGCAGAAAGAGTAATCCTGCAGTTATCTGCCCCTCATGGTTTGCTGGATAGTACCTTCCGCCAAGCCAATTTCAAACTGCAACAACAGTCCAGTCTTCACCTCAAAGAACTATTGGATCTTCTCCTAATCAACTTCAATAGTGATGTTTTCCTTTCTGTTGCAATCTACCTCTCTCTCACATCATTTGTTGATTGTCACTGCCTTTATGGTAATTCTTTTAATAAGCTTTGAGAGGAGTAAGATTTACTATAATTTTTTTTACTTATCTTGTTTTCTTGTAGTTGGCTCCAGTTCTTCATGTCTTGGGGCAGATTCTTAAAGCTGAAATTTTTGAATTTATAAGTTCTAATCGTTCCAATTGATATAATAAATTTTGAAGTAAGCCTGTTCAGATTTTTTATTTTCTTCACAATAATTTATTCTCTCACATTTTTCTATATTACACTGTCTTTACAATTTCCACATCAACAAAGCCAAAAATTAAATTGTTATTCCAAAATACAAAAATATGTCCAATCACATCAGAGGCATGCCCACTACTACTTCACCCTGCGGTTATAACAACATTCAAAAAGGGTTTACAAATTATGTTGACAAATAAATTTCTATTAATTTATATTATTACTTTATAAATGAATCCAGAAATAAACATAATGAATAGCACCAAACTGTGTAATTAATAACAGAAATGTTAAGTGTGGCAAATATTTTGTAATTTCAAATATTTCTAAAAAATATATATTTTTAACTGTACATTCAGAGGTAGTACATATTGATTGTAACAAAGAAAATAGAGTGATTTCTTTTTACAGATTTTAGCCTGAAATATAATACATTGTGCACAAAATCATATGAAATTCTTTTAGAAAAACAGCTGCAACAATATTAACCTATTCAAATTCAAAAATATATTTTTGGTCTCGACTACTCCTGTTGAGGAAAGGTAATACTAGAGGAGAGTGTCCCTTTACAGCTCCCTGAACAGCCACATGATCAACCATCACTCCTCTCCTGCAGACCAATTTGGGTCAACCTTCTAAACATTCCTCAGCCTTCACCAATGTCTCCCATAACCATAATAACTCACAATCACAAGAGCCTACCACATCAGTGCAGTGTTCTCAACCTCTCATATAAGACACATTCCTCTCCTAAATTATCTTTGCTATCCAAGGGTCTGACTTTCAGCCCTAAACCTGTATTTAGTCATGCTGCTTTGATGAATGACTTTCTTTCTTTCACAGGCAATGTCAACTGCAAATGTCACATTGAAACCCAGTCCTAAAATATTTGTGACAGCTAACCTGACATTGAACCCTGCCTTCAACAATTCTGACCACAATACTAACTTATCCACTATCACTATCTTTGAAGAATTCCTAACATTTAGCATTATAACAACAAAAATAATATTGATAATACTGTATAATGTAAACAGATAGATATAAAATCTATGCACCAAGTGGTGGCAGAGGAACACATACACGCAAAAGTATTTAGCTTTTACAAGCTTTTGGAGCCAGTGGCTCCTTCTTCTGGCAGAAGAGTTGAAGGGGAAGGAAGAGGGGTGAAGGAAAATGACTGTAGAAGTTTAGGGAAAGTGGTACGGTTCAGAAAAGTCACCCAGAAGCCCAGGCCAGGGAAGACTTACCATTTGGGATGAGAAGGAAATTGCTTGACAGTGCTTTCTCAGGTCCCTAAAACATGACCCTAACCTGACCTCTGCAGAACTCCAGGCTCTTCATTCCCTAAAAGCTGATGACTCTACCATTATCCTCCCAGTTGATGAGGGGTCTACCACTGTGGTACCTGGCTGAAGGGAATATGTAAGCAAGGGTTTGCATCAGCTGTCTGATGCCTCTGTGTACAGCATCTGCCATCAGAACCCTGTTGCAAACTGACCTACAGACCCTCCTTAAAATCTTAGGTCGCTCACAAGAACTAACACCTCAATTCATAGAAGTTCTTACCCCACCCAAACCACACACCCCCACCTTTTCTCTTCTTCCTAAGATCCATAAACCCAATCATTATGGCTGTGCCACTGTTGCTGCCTTCAAAACACCCATTGAACGTATGTCCGCCTTAGTTGATCAGCACCCGCAATCCATAGTACAAAGGCATACCTCCTATATTAAAGGCACCAACCATTTCCTAGATCATTTGGAATCTTTGCCCATCACATCTTGCCTGTCACCATTGATGCCACCTCCCTCTGTATCAACATCTCCCATGTACATGGTCTGTCTGCTGCTGAACATTACCTCAACCAGTACCTACCTGATTCCAAACCTATTATGTGCTTCCTGCTCACCGTAATCTATTTTATACTTACCAACAACTACTTTACCTTTGAGAGGCAGACATACAGACAGATCAGGGGTACAGCCACGGGAACCAGAATGGCTTCTTCCTACACCATCCTTTTCATGGCCACTTGGAAGCATATTTCCTGGAATCCATTAGCCTTCAGCTCTTGGTTGATTTAGATACATTGATGACATCTTTGCCATATGCAGTCATCATGCAGATGACCTGTTAAAATTTTTGGAATCTCTAAATACATTCTCCCAATTAAATTTCACATGGTCCTATTACAAATCACATGCCACTTTCCTTTATTTTGACCTCATCCTCACCGAGGATCAGCTACACAATTCTGTTCACATTAAACCTCCTAACAAACAATAGTACTTACATTCTGATAGTCACCATCCATTCCAAGTCAAACATTATCTGATATTTAAGAGAAACATATTTCTTCAGATGCAGACTCTTTACTGCATTATGCCATCATTCTCACCTCAGACTTCACTGGATGTAATTACTACTCCATCTTAGTTCAAAATCAGATTTTCTAGGCTATCACATCCAATCCTGGTACTTTTGATCCCTCCAAAAAACAACTTAGGAGTACACCTCTTGTCACTCAATGTTATCCTGGTCTTGAATGTATCAATCAGCTACTCTGATAAGGCTATGACTTCCTAAAATCATGCCCTGAAATAAGGTCCATTTTGCCCAACATTTTGCCCACCATATCTAAAACAGTTTTAAGTTGCTTGTGACTGTCCCCACTGTAAGACTTTCCCTATGCATCCTCCTACCATCACCTATACCAACCTTGTAACTGGTAAAACAAACACTATCAAAGTGAGAGCCAACTGTGAAACGACACATGTTGTGTACCAGCTGTTATGTAAACACCATTCCACCTTTTAAGCTGGTGTGACTACCACCAAGTTATCAGTCAGGATTTCTTGGATATAGGCAGAGGTATACACTGGCAACACACAATATCTTGTTGCAGATCATGTTCTACATGACAGTCATGATCCTGGGTCCCGTTTCCCCAGATGTGTCATCTGGATTTTTACTTCAGATTCTAACATCTCAGAATTCTGCAGATGGAAACTGGCATCACAATATATCCTCAGTTCTCACCACCCACCTGATTTTAATTTATATTAATTTCTTTGGTCTCAGCATCTCTTCTCGGTAACTATTCCCTTCTTCACTCCCTTTTAGTTTTCTATATCTTTTGTTTCCCATAGCTTTTATTTTCTAACCTGTCTATTTTTCTTCATCCCCAACATTTACCACATACAATACACTTGTCTTTCCACTCTTATTAACTCTTGCATGATGTTTTGTCAGTAATATCTGTCTTGCTTATTACCACATCTTATACCTCTAAGTTTGTTGGTCTTCAAATCTCACCCAGCGAAGTCTCCATCAATCAGTCTTTCCTTCTCATCCTGCCCAGTAAGTTTCCACTGACCTAGGCTTTTGGGTAACTTCTCCAAACTCTCCCCATTTCCTAAATGTTGTCAATAATTTTTCTTCATCCCTCTTCCTTCCCCTTCAATCTTTCTGCCAGAAGAAGGAGCCACTAGATTTGAAAGCTTCAAAATTTCCCAAACATTTATATATTTGTGTTCTCCTGTGCCACTTAGTGAGTAGATTTTTATCCATCCAGCTATAAAACAACTGTTGAGATACAACCTGAGAGAATGAAGAAATTGTGATGGACTCAAAATGAGGAGGGCTCATCAACAACCTTTGAAGATGCAACAAGCAGATAGTCTAATTCATGGAAGGGAACATGAAAATAATGATGAACTACAGCTGCTCATTGTATATACAGCTTACAAGTTCTTTACTGATTCCAAACTTTAACTCACCTTGCCATAGAAATGATTATCATGAATTTCTTGCAAGGAATAATACTTTTTGGGATGTGCACAAAGCATGGCATTGTGGCTTTTGTTATAGCATAAACACCAGTGCTAACTCAGGATGTGAGACCATGGTTACCACAGGTGCTCATCATAATTTTAAATCTTCCTGAGGCACAGGAAATGAAGAAAGGAAGATTAAGGATCTTTGCCTGATTGACAATATGATCACTGAAATCAGAGCATAAGATTAAATTTCAGAAGAATGGGAAAAGGATATGAGCTGTATTCCTTTCAAAGGAATCATCCCTGCATTTCCCCCAAGCTAATTAGGGAAAGTACTGGAAAAACTAAATCTTTATGGTTGCCTGAGAATTTAATCACTGTTCCCTCTGAATGGGAGAGCACTGTACTACGTTGCTCGTATGAGATATGGGAGACTTGATACTTCTGGAAATGTTTTTGACATTTTGATATTTTATGAACTTTTAGATAAACACTACAGCAATATTGCAATATTCACATGTGAATAAAGGTAACTAGTATTTTTAAGTCAAGCGCTAGTCTCACTAGTTTAGGCTCTATGGGGAATGATCTTTGTATAGAAAATCATGTAGTGATTATTGTGGGAGGTGGAGGGGTGCCAGGAACAGTTCAGACTGTAAACTCAGCTACACAAATGAGAAAACACCAACCACATTTCTGGGTATGCTCCTCACACTAATATGAAAACGTGACAAATCAAGTATTGTTTGAGATGTTCTGTCAAACATCTAAGTACATACCTCAGGAGAGTCATACAAACATATCATCATTTGACCATTGGATAGAGCCCCATATGGATGACGTAGCAATAAGCATCCCTGGCATAGAGAAACAGCTGAAAGATTTGAAAACAAATAAATCACCAGGCCTGGATGGAATACTTCTTCAATTTTACAAAGAGTTCTCTACAACATTGGCTCCTTATCTAGCCTGCATTTATCATAAATCTCTCGCCCAGCACAAAGTCCCCAGTGAGTGGGAAAAATTGCAGGTAACACCAGTATATAAGAAGGGTAAAAGAGCGGACCCACAAAATTACAGACCAATATCCCTAACTTCAGTTTGCTACAGAGTCTCTGAACATATTCTCAGTCAGAAAATAATAAACTTTCTTGAGACTGAGAAGCTTTTGTCCATGAATCAGCATGGTTTAAGACGCTCATGTGAAACTCAGCTTGCCCTTTTCTCACATGATATACTGTGAACAATGGATGGAGGGCAACAGGTAGATATCATTTTTCTAGATTTCCGGAAAGCATTTGACACAGTGCCCTATTACAGTCTGTAATGAAGGAATGAGCATATGGAATAAGTTCATGGATATGTGTGTGGCTTGAAGAATTCTTAAGTAAACTGGGCTCCAAAATTAAGCAACAAATGGAAATTTAGCGAGATTACATTTATTCTGCCACAAAACACTATAAACAGGTAATAGTAAAGTAGGAACAATGTATAGAATGCAGAGCATAAACAACTGCAACAAGCATAATGATAGACACAGGTGTTCTTCATTCGTTCCAACTTAACAGGTTTGCACACAGATTCTGAAACTGGTTAATGTGTTCCGTATGGGATGTGGCTGCTTCTGGAAACAATATAGGCCTGACAATGACAGGGCATGTTGTGAATGATGTCATCAATCTCATGGTAAGGCAATAAAGCCCATTCTTCTTGTAGAGTTGCTCACAAGTCTTGGAGAGTGGTTGATGGATGCTGATGTGATGTAACCACCTCCCTAGTGCATCCCAGACATGCTCTAAGGGATTAAAATTGGGGGAGCGAGCAGGCCATGCTGGACGTGCAATATCTTCCATTTCTAAGAAAAGATCAATCACCTGTGCTCTACTAGGTCGAGCATTATCATCTTTGAATACAAAGTTCAAGCCCACAGCACCTTGCAACACCTGTACATGAGGTCCCAAGATCTCATCATGATACCTAACAGCAGTAAACCTTGCCGATTCACCCATACAATTTCACAAAGAGGTGATGGAGTGGTTAACATAATCCCTGCCCTCAGCATTAAGGATCCACCACTGTTTGGGTCCCAAAATCATTTTCCATGTGCCCTCCAGATGCATCTACCAAGAATCGCTCTCCAGACCAAATCATGACTCATTGTGAAAAGAACAGGCCAACTCTGTTCAATCGTCCAGGTGGCATGTTGACAACTCTGCTCTAGACATTCCCTTCTGTGAAGACACGTCAGAGGTAAAGATACAGCGGGTCTCCAACAATAAAGGCCATCCTACTGTAGCCTTCTGTTTACCATTTGCCTCAATACAACACATCCAGTGGGTGCTGTGAGGTCAGGTGCCAGTTGCCATGCAGTACCAAGGCATTACCATTGTGCCCTTATAGCCAAATAAATAGTCCTCTCTTTCTGGTATCACATGTGGTTGGCCCTGCCTGGTCTTTGGGATACAGTTTTGTTCTCTATAAACTGTTGCAACATCTGAGAAACAACAGAACAATCCACAGTAAGCCATAGGGCAACATCAGTTTGCAACTTTCCTGCTTCCATTCTTTCTGTGCCCCCCCCCCCCCCCCCCCAATTGCAGAGTGTCCAGTAGGTTTCTTCTCTGTGCTGTACTGCACCATCTGTGACTGTGCACACAGTAATTGTGGTTACAGGACTTCCCAGCAAACACTACCCTGTTTGATGGATGCCATGACATCATTGTTTACGTGGTTGTCTGTTGACTGTAATACCATCTTCCGTGCAGAACATGGTCATATGGATATCTGTTGGCAGTTTGTATGACTGCATCATGAATTAGACACAAGATGGGGAAATAGCACTTTGTTCCTTTAATTTTTGACACCAATGTGATAGAACCCAGTATGTTTTCCTCGACAGCGAATGTTCATCAGAGACAAGGATGTCGTCAGGAGTGGTCCAGGGAAGTGTGATAGGACCAGTGTTGTTCTCTATATACATACATGATTTGGTAGACAGGGTGGGCAGCAATCTGCAGTTGTTTGCTGATAATGCTGTGGTGTATTGTAAGGTGTCAAAGTTGAATGACTATAGGAAGATACAAGGTGACTTCAACAAAATTTCCAGTTGGTGTTATGAATGGTGGCTAGCTCTAAATGTGGAAAAATATCAGTTAATGTGGATGAGTAGGAAGATTAAACCTATAATGTTTGGATACAGTATACTAGTGTCCTGCTTGACACAGTCAAGTCATTTAAATATCTTGGCATAATGTCACAAAGCGATATGAAATGAAACGAGCATTTGAGAACTGAGGTAGGGAAGGTGAATTGTCAACTTTGGTTTATAGGGAGAATTTTAGGAAAGAGTGATTTATCTGTAAAGGAGACTGCATATAGGATGCTGGTGTGATCTATTCTTGAGTACTGCTTAAGCATTTGGGATCCATACCAGGTTGGATTGAAGGAAGACATCGAAGCAAATCAGAGGCGGTTTGCTAGATTTGGTACCAGTTGGTTTGAGCAAGATGTAAATGTTACAGAGATGCTTTGGGAACTCAAATGGGAATCCCTGGAGGGAAGGCAATGTTTTTTTTTTTTTTGAGAAATGTTATTGAGAAAATATAGAGAAGCAACATTTTAAGCTGACTGCCAGACGCCCAACTCCTTAAACAGATGTTTACAAGATGATTGTGGGTGAGCACCACATATTATTCACACAGCACATTTTCAAATAATGAAGGCTTTTCCCTTAAGGATGTGTTACTCCAGAACATTACTCCATATGGCATTATTGGTTCCCACCACCCCTAAGAACCAGCTACAAAGGAGCACACCCCTTCATCATCCAATAACACATTAACTAGTTTTGTTTACCATTTCTTCTGCTGCTGTACATTCACTTTGATTGATTACAGTAATACTGTCATCTGCAAAAAGAAGTAATTCTGCTTGTTGTATGTTAGTTGGCAGATCATTTACAAATACAAGGAACAATGGTGGACCTAAGACTGAGCCTTGGGGAACACCAGTCATGGTGTCTCTTCAGCCAAAGAAATCTCCCCTGATTACATCAGTAGCATTACTAAGTACAAACGTCCGTGTTATTTTGGTTAGATATGACATCGATCACTTGGCTGTACCATTACTCTATAATACCACAGTTTATCTAGGAGGGTATTGTGGTTTACACAGTCAAATGCCTCAGATAGGTCAGAGAAAATAGAAACTGGTGCTATTTTGTTATTTATTGCTTGTAAAATTTATTGAGTAAATGTGTAAATGGCATTTTCAGTAGAGCAACTCTTCTGACATGCAAACGGTGATTTACTAAGGATATCATTGTGGCTCAGATGGGATACTATTCTAGAATACATCACCTACTCAAAAACTTTGGAAATGATGTCAGCAGTGAAACAGACTGGTAGTTATTAATTTCCCTCCTATCAGCTTTAGTATGGAGGGGTTTAAGAATGACATATTTCAGTCTCTCTGGGAAAATGCCTTGAGTAAGTGATGCATTATGTGTTTCAGAAAAGACACAGCTTATATTACATGGGAACAGATATTTAGTACTCTGTGGGAAACACCATCACATTCATATGAACTTTTATTATTGAGGGAATATATATATATATATATATATATATATATATATATATATATATATTTCTTTTTTTGGGGGGGGGGGAGGGGGGGGCGGCGGTGGCAGGGGGATAGAATTTGGTGATATATTCATGTGGTTGAATTTTATGAGCATTGAGTTTTCAGTATGCTTTTCTCTTGATCTGTTTGTCCATATATTTTCTACTCTATGAAAGAAATGATTATTAAATTCATTTGCTACCTGTGGCTCATTATTTATTGCCTTTCCATTTCAATCACTAGTGATGTTATCCTGTTATTTGGCCTGTTATCATATCTCTAGTTTCACTACATTCCATATACCTTAAGACTGTTGTCAGAATTATTGATTTCTGACATAATGTGCATGTCCCTTGATTTTTAATAACTTTTCTTAGTAATTTGGTAGTGTGCAACTAGTGCAGGATTTTTACTTGTTCCTGCAAACAGACACAATTCTCTTTTTCTTTCACAAGATACTTTCATCCCTCTAGTGCTCCAAGGATTTTCACACAGCCATTTAAATGTCAGCTTATGTGGAAAGCTATGTTCAAATAATGATATGAATTTATCATGGAATAGATCATATTTTGTGTCAGCAATTGGTTCATTATCAGTTTCATCTGAGGTCATCTCTTATAAACTATTCCTAAGAACATTTGTTCTGGGCTTGTTAATTATTATAACTGATTTCCACTGAGGAGTATCTATGTTGTAAGGCACTATCTCATTTATCCTAACTGTGCACTGTCATGAGAGAGAACATTTATTACTCGATGTATGGTTATTCCCTTGCTTTCAGCTTCATCAAAGAAAACATTGTTATTAGGGTACAACCATCTTTATCTACCTGTGTTGGAAAGTTAATTACTGAGATCAAATTGTAGGATCCAAATAAGGCTTCCAGATCATTTTTTCTAGCATGATCCTTCAGAAAATATACACTGAAACCACCACAGACTATTAACTGTTGGCTGCTACCTGATAGATAGCTTACTAAGGAATCCAAACTTCTGACAAGCAATTCAAAATTTTCCACTGGGTATCTATATACTGTTACAATTAAAAGTGAACTATTGTTCAATTTTAATTCATGAGCACACAATTCTGTGTGTTGATCACTTCAAAATCTACTATCTCAACGGGTATGTATATACAGTTACTATTAAGAGTGAACTATTGTTCAACATTAATTCACAAGCACACAGTTATGTGTGTTGATCACTACAAAATCTACCTATCTCAATATTTCTAAACTTGTGTACTGCTTTAATAAGTGTAATAACTCCTCCTGTTTCCATATTAGTTCTACAAAAGTAATCTGCTAGAGTGTAATCTTTTATATTTAACTTCTCTAGCCTTGTGGTTACATGGTGCTCAGATAGACACAGGATGTCAGTCTTTTTAGAGCTCTCTAAATATTCTAAACAGCCAAGAAGTTCTTCTACCTGATTATCAGTCCTCTAATTTTCTGGTGAAATAAGCTAACCTTACTTTTCTGTACATTCTTAAGCATTTTGTGTAACTCTTTTGTTGTTTTAAATTCTTTCATAATGGGGTGCCTGAAGGCTTACTTTAACATAAAAAAAGGTATCAGTCCTCTAATATTCTGATGAAATAAGCTAATCTTACTTTTCCTTGTATTATTAAGTATTTTTACAACTCTTCTGTTATTTTAACTTCTTTCATAACAGCGTGCTTGAACACTGATTCTGTGTGATGGTGGCCCATCCATACATTTTCTGTAAGGTCTGCCGACCTATCTTTCCCTCTCTTCCTCTCATGAAGGCCATGTATACCCTACCTGCTATTGTAGCAACAGCACTTGCACAATTAATGTGCAGAAGCAAAAAATGTCTGTCAGGTTCTCGTGATTTTGAATATTTTCATTAGGCGTTTTATGGAGAAAACTTTTCTGAATGATAGAGCTGGTGAATAATTATAGTCACAGTTGCAACAACCAGCAGAAAAAAGGCAGCTCAAGTTGTACAAAAGGTGACAACTGTGATGCATTTAGATTTTTTCTTCAGAACATAGCAAGCTTATTAAGTAAGAAAGTGGATCATCATATATCAATGCAGGTAATTAAAATCTAAAGGTACTTTTACAGATGGACTGTTCATACCAGAACATCATCTGGAGGTTATAAAAATTTAACAAATGTCCATTGAAAGATAAAAGTTAATATTCCATTATACAATACAAGTCAATACAAGTTAGGTCTAATGTAAGGAAACAGGGAGTGACTATATACACAAAAAAGTCAAATAAAGTCATTGTCACTGTACCTAAATTAAGCCACATTGAACAGTTCTTCAAGTGCAGTACTTCATTAATAGATTTTGAAGCCTGCTAGCGAACACTTCTGTCAACCTAAAGGCCATAAACAGAAGTGTTTTAAACTTTGACCTGTGTTCTAGGGGTAGCATCTTTGACTGATAATAGAAATGTTCTAGGTCTCAGATCCAAATCAAGCCACTCCTTAAATTTTGAATAAGAATCATCAACAATGATGGCTGAAGGCTTCCAGCGTGAAGATTCACACTACTTTTGCCAATGGTGCTGTCAAAGAGGGTGGACATGTGGACGATCTCTTGCCTTTGGCATAGGAACCTACCTACAAAAAAAGGAAGAATCACCAATGATCAACAGCATGAGGATGCAAAATGCAGTGGAAAACACTGTGTTAAAGAGGCCTAATGTGTATTCACAGGACATGTGGCCTCTAATTTATTCATGGTGGGCCACTACACACCAGTAGAAGATTGATAACAAAGAAAGGAAATAGGGAGGTCCAATAAAACATTATTCTTTATATCAGTTTTGATCCACTGTATCATATGTACAATTTTAATAAAAAATAGTCAAAATTGCAATAACTTATTTATTTTTAATTCCAGTAACTAGTTTTTGTCTACAAGATGAAGGTGGTCTTGTGTATGGAAACCAGTTACCAGAATCAAAAATAAATAAAATTATTGTCATTTAGACTGCTTTTTATTAAATAAGAGTTGAAATAACTGGGAAGGAAGTATTGCATGTGGAAATTCCAGTATTGATTTCATCTTGGATAGCACTGATCAAGGGCAGATAGAGTTGCTGATGTCTAGCTTTGGTTTGATCTGCACAGTTACATTTTCAGCAGTGACGGAAGGACATAGTGCAACAACAGCTTATAATTTATTTGTAAATCCAACTGTTGTGCATGAAATAGATGTGAGCCAAAAAATAAATGGTTTAGCTACTAAACCATGAAAGGAAACACTCAGTTTCACAGCATTGTAAATGCTGATTCATTTACACTTTGAGAATTTGCCATTTATGTATTTGTTGCAGAAGAATGCAAAGGGTTACTTCAGATAGCTATTTACTTCTATCTCACAAATGCTCAGAAAACAAAGTCTCAATGTGTGTAAGAAGGTACCTCCTTCCATGCATGCTAGTTTGAACCTCTTGATAGAAACTGTTTTTGTCTCCCACCTCTATCAATTTTGAAGATGTGGCAGGCTCTTTCTATCACTTTGTAAGGGCCCGCGTATGGTGAAATCAGTCAGCGAAAGTCACACATGGGACATGTTTTCTAAGTCCTTGAGCACTAATACCTACCATTTGCCATATCTAATGAGGCTGGTTGATTAAAGGTTCCTCATTTTATTATTGAGCCATTGTGCAAAATGTGTACAAAACTGTGGTTCACTTTTCTGTGTGGAGTCAGACGAGATTAATTCCCTTGGAACCCACAATTGTTCACTGCAAACTAATTGTGCTGGAGAGCATTAAATATCCTCCTCTATTGCCTTGGGTAATCCCAATAAGACTAGGGAGAGTGCTTCTGCCCACTCTGATGGACTATGCATTAGCAACATCTTGAGTGTGCAGTGGAAGCATTCCACCATGTTGTTACTGGTGGGATGATAGCTTGTCATGTACAGATAGTTCCAGCCAAATAATAACAGGAGCTTGTTGATAGCTGGCTCTCAAATTGCCTTTCACAATATGTAGTAATATCATGTGGTTGGCTGAACATGGAGAACCTTGTGTGCACCAGTTCTTCTGCCACTGACTCTGCCAATATGTCAGTAGGTTTTGCGACTTCTGGCCACCTTGTAAAATGATCGATGATCATTAACAGATATTGTTGTCCCATAGATCTCTACAATGGGCCAACAATGTCCACATGGGGATATGAAAACCTGCCTGCAGATATTGGAAATTGAGCAATCGGTGTGGACACATGCTTTTCAACCTTGTTTCACTGACACGTTAAGCACATGCTTGCCCACACCTGACAATCTCTTTGCATCTTGGCCTACACCACTCTGGCAGTGGCCATCTTAGCTGTAGCTTGCACTCCTGGGTGTTTTAAATTGTGTGGTGCTTCAATAAGTTGCCAGTAACATGGTTCTATAATTTAAGGCCATTGCTGACTTCTCGCATCATGCCAAATTCCTTCTGAGACCTCTGTAAGTGGTACTCATCTGTCATAATCCCAAGTTTCCATCCTGGAGAAGACTGTGTAAAAAAGGATCAACATGCTGCTCTGATGCTATCTTGTCCCAGTGAATAGATCATAGACCGGCACAGTTCCAGGACAGACAATCTGCTACCACATTCTCCTTTCCTGCTATGTGCCACATGTCTGTTGTGAATTGAGTTATATATTCAACATGCCTGTACTGATGCAGTGATGTAAGCTCCATGCTTCATTGGAAAATAGCAACCAGGGGCTTGTAGTCCATGAAGACTATAAAATATCTCCCCTCTGTGGCTGTGTGAGAATGTCAGCCTGCCAGGTACATGGTTGATGGTCGATGCTGCTCCATTTTTGTTGTTGTTGCATCAAATTCTTAGAAGAGACTGCAAGTGGCTGCCACTTCCCATCTACCTTTTGTTGCAACATTGCACCTACCACTATCTGGCTAGCATCTACAATAACAGCCACAGGAATGCCTGTTTTGGATGTCCTCGGAAGTCCAAGGAATCTTTCAGTTGCCTGTAGTATCCTTCTGATGAGCAACTTGTGAGCAGTTCCTGGGTTACTGCTAGACTAGGCAGATAGCATGCCAAAAGATCTCCAAAAGCCTTTGTGCTTATTGGGAAGAGGTATTTACTGCACTGCTTTTACCCGTTCATGTAATAGTGCCAACCCTGTCTCTGAAACTAAGTGTTCCAGGAAACAAGTTTTACTCTTCCCAGGACACACCACATCATTAATGATGATGCTGTAATCTTGCAGCCTGTGGAAAAGCTGGTCTGTATACTGATCTACTGAAGCAGAGAATATTAAAATGTCATCCATGTAACAAAACACAAATGGCAACTCCAACAGCACTTTGTGCATGAACGTCTGCCAAATCTGTGTAGCATTCCTGAAGCCAAGTGGCATGAAATGGTATTTGAAAAGTCTGAAGGACATGGTGGCTATTGTTTCTTAAAGATCCACTGATGCTATGGGCATATGAGAATACGCTTTTGTACAATCTGTCACACTAAATACTGTCGAGCAACTAGTGTTACTGTTGAAGTCTGTGACATTCAGAATGGGGTACTCATCCAGAATTTTGCATGCTGTGAGTGCTCTGTAACCACCATATATCCTGGCTTTATCTTCCTTTGGAATGATATGAGTTGGTAATCCCCATGTTCTGTTAGATCTAGTTTAAATACCTGTTTTTAGCAGCCGTTCAAACTCTACCTCCGCTGCGAGCAGCTTATTTGGAGCCAGGCACTGTGGTTGACAGGAGACAGGCTGCCCTCAAGTCATACAGATGTGATGCTGTGTGAAATTCTTGCATTTCCTAATGTCACTTGCAGACTCTGTAAATGCTAGGAAGTTGGGCAATAAATTGTGAAATGGCCATCCTTGGGTAGTGTTGTAATGTTGCCTACCATAACCAAATTTTAGCACCTTCTTGTGTTCTTCTTGTGTGTTGTACCCATGTGCACCACACATCACTGCAGATAATGCGGCATTGAATCCCTATTCAGATGATGCAGAAGGGGTACCAGGCATCTTTGCTTGGCAAGTCATGGGCAGCTTGCGCTGTATGAAAACCCGACTTGGAAGCTGCTGTAGACAATTTTTCTCCTCTATGAAATGGCACCAATTGACAGTTGACCAAATCTGGCATGAGATGATAATTGTACAGAAAATCTGCAGCTATTGTAGGATCAGGCACATCTGCAACTATAGAAGTCCATGATGGGTGAAAATTTTGGTTCAGTTGTAATTACGATCATCTCTCACCATATGCCAAAATTCTGGAATTGCCGGCTGCTGTTAATACATGTTGTGTGGTTGCTCTTATTGTGTCTTTAGACTTTCTTGGGTAGACCATGTGTCCACCAGAAATTTCTCACCCAAAGCATAGTGGTGCACAAACAATCATTGACAAGTATTGTTTGACGTCAGCATTGCATTAGTACTTACACATATTGTATACTGTTCCTGGTGCCTATGTGGTTGATCACAAGTTTTTGTGCTCTTTACACCTGTCTTTGCAGTTTGGGTAATTGCAGGGTTGAGGGCATTGGCAAACAAGGTTCCCAAAACGTTTGTGATACCAGCAACATTGTCTCCCATTGAAGATTGTGATTCAATGTTCTTGCACTTCTTCCAGCTGTAAGTATGTACCTGTTGCTGATGAGTTGTTGCCTGCATATTGAGCTTGGCCACTTGTACTGCTAGCTGCTCTATTGTGTATCTGGTTGGCATGCATCATAATTGTGAATTCCTCATGTCTGTTACGGGGTTCGTACTATTCTTGACAGTTTCCATGTCTGCCTCAGGCCCCTCCTCTCACATAGCACTGACTGTTCCCCATATAGAGGCCAGCTCTAAATTGTTTGTGACAATGTCTGCTGTCCTGTTATGGCATATTTGTCTGCGTCACTACAAAGTTTGGATGTTGGCCAGAATTTTTCCCAACCACAACACCCTTAAGGTTTGTTCAGGAAAAAGATCCAGTATCACCAAAGTGCAAAGTATTCTAAGTATCTGCTCTTGTGTCCCATACTGTCATCTGAAAAAAATTTTCACAAACATACACTCCTGGAAATTGAAATAAGAACACCGTGAATTCATTGTCCCAGGAAGGGGAAACTTTATTGACACATTCCTGGGGTCAGATACATCACATGATCACACTGACAGAACCACAGGCACATAGACACAGGCAACAGAGCATGCACAATGTCGGCACTAGTACAGTGTATATCCACCTTTCGCAGCAATGCAGGCTGCTATTCTCCCATGGAGACGATCGTAGAGATGCTGGATGTAGTCCTGTGGAACGGCTTGCCATGCCATTTCCACCTGGCGCCTCAGTTGGACCAGCGTTCGTGCTGGACGTGCAGACCGCGTGAGACGACGCTTCATCCAGTCCCAAACATGCTCAATGGGGGACAGATCCGGAGATCTTGCTGGCCAGGGTAGTTGACTTACACCTTCTAGAGCATGTTGGGTGGCACGGGATACATGCGGACATGCATTGTCCTGTTGGAACAGCAAGTTCCCTTGCCGGTCTAGGAATGGTAGAACGATGGGTTCGATGACGGTTTGGATGTACCGTGCACTATTCAGTGTCCCCTCGACGATCACCAGTGGTGTACGGCCAGTGTAGGAGATTGCTGCCCACACCATGATGCCGGGTGTTGGCCCTGTGTGCCTCGGTCGTATGCAGTCCTGATTGTGGCGCTCACCTGCACGGCGCCAAACACACATACGACCATCATTGGCACCAAGGCAGAAGCGACTCTCATCGCTGAAGACGACACGTCTCCATTCGTCCCTCCATTCACGCCTGTCGCGACACCACTGGAGGCGGGCTGCACGATGTTGGGGCGTGAGCGGAAGACGGCCTAAGTGCGGGACCGTAGCCCAGCTTCATGGAGACGGTTGCGAATGGTCCTCGCCGATACCCCAGGAGCAACAGTGTCCCTAATTTGCTGGGAAGTGGCGGTGCGGTCCCCTATGGCACTGCATAGGATCCTACGGTCTTGGCGTGCATCCGTGCGTCGCTGCGGTCCGGTCCCAGGTCGACGGGCACGTGCACCTTCCGCCGACCACTGGCGACAACATCGATGTACTGTGGGGACCTCACGCCCCACGTGTTGAGCAATTCGGCGGTACGTCCACCCGGCCTCCCGCATGCCCACTATATGCCCTCGCTCAAAGTCCGTCAACTGCACATACGATTCATGTCCACACTGTCGCAGCATGCTACCAGTGTTAAAGACTGCGATGGAGCTCCGTATGCCACGGCAAACTGGCTGACACTGACGGCGGCGGTGCACAAATGCTGCGCAGCTAGCGCCATTCGACGGCCAACACCGCAGTTCCTGGTGTGTCCGCTGTGCCGTGCGTGTGATCATTGCTTGTACAGCCCTCTCGCAGTGTCCGGAGCAAGTATGGTGGGTCTGACACACCAGTGTCAATGTGTTCTTTTTTCCATTTCCAGGAGTGTATCTCCGCGATAAAGCAGGTGGCTCTATGAGTGCCTCCTTGAGTGTACCATAGCTTTGTTGTCCCAAGGCATCAATTACCTCTTCTATACCTTCCAGATTATATTGAATTTAACACATTTTTCAAACACTTTTCATTGCTGAAAAGTACAATCAGCCTGCATAAACCAAAGCTGCAGTTTCATGATCTAGAATGATGGAAGCAAGCTTAACATCACTGCTTCAGACATTTACATTCCCCTCTTGGACATTATTCTCTGTGGTTACTGTTGGTGGCAAATTAGCCATCAAGGATCCTGAGACTGGTGAAAAACCATGTTCCATTTTAACTCCTGCTGCTGATATATGGGTCAGAAAATCCATTTCTTCCAATGATACATGTTTCTCTATTTCTTTCTTTTTGGGACCACACCTATGTGAACTCACCATAGATTTATTTGCTACAGAAGAATATGGAGGGTTACTTCAAATGACTACTTATTTCTAGTTCCAAAATACACACTAAAAGAACAAATATAAGAGAGTAAACATGAGTTATTATGCCGACAATGGCAAAGATTATTCTTTTGTACCCCAATTTTCTTCTTTTGTGCGTGTTGTGGTGCACTGTCTGATTGACATTGCCACAACACAGTTCACAGAGAATTTGTGAACAAATAATGGAATAAAGTTTACCAATGATGAGAAAAACAATTCTTTTCTAAAAATATTTTTACAATATTATGAATCCATTTTTCATTTACAGTGGGTCATAATGAGGAAGCTGAGACAAAGAATGAGTAATATTTGAGATTGAAATGTGTTGTTCCAGGAAGATAGATCTATTTTAATCCACAATTAAAAGGACACTACAATCAGGGTATTAAACAAAATTAGTCATTAGACTGGGAATTTCTTGGTAAGGAGAACACAATATGTTTTCTTAGGAAGGAAGTAAAGAACTTACATAGAAGATACTTCAAATATGGCACAGGGAAGAGCACTGCGGCTCTTGCAATTCATTTTGTATAATAATGACCTGGCAGACCATATTAATAGTAACAAGAGAATTTTTGCAGAGGATGTAGTTATCTATAATGAAGTATTGTCAGGAAGAAACTGCACAAACACTCAGATCTTGATAAGATTTCAAAGTGGTGCAGAAATTGGTAACTTGCTTTAAATATAAACAAGTCTAAAATTATGCACTTCACAAAACACAGGAAAGAAGTACCCTATGCCTATAATGTTAATCAGTCATACTTAGGATCAGTCATAATAATTTCTTAGACTTTCCCAGCATTCATTATCGTATGACATTTTGATGTTGTAACTTGGTATCTTCATCTTCAACTTATGAAGACTCTGAGTTATGACATCAAAATATCCTGTTGGGAAGACACCGGCCACCAACAGTATATCTGATTCTATGAGACAAGAGAATCAGTCATTTTATGGAAGTACTTGGGTGTAATGATGTATGTGCCTATAAAACTGGATCATTACTTAAGCCCAGTCATAGGTAAAGCAGATGGCAGATTTTGATTCATTGGTAGGATATGGGTAAAATGCAATCAGTTTACAACAAAAATTACTTACAAATCACTTGAGGAACCCACTCCTAGAATATTGCTGAAATAGACTTGATTCATTCCAACTATATGGAATTCATTCCAAATAGGACTACCAGGGGATACTGAAATAGTGAAAGGATGGCAACGTGAATGGTGACAGGTTTGCTTGACCCATGGGAGAGAGTTACAGAGCTTCAAGAACCAGTGGTAGGAGAGGAATATGTTATCAAGGTGGTTAGGCCAACACCTTTTAACCAAGCTCAGGGATGAACATTAGAGAGAGAGAGAGAGAGAGAGAGAGAGAGAGAGAGAGAGAGAGAGAGATTTTTTTCTTGCAAGAAGATGAGATGGGAGTGCTATAAGGTATGGACTTCTGTCCATTCCCTCCTAGCATATTGAAGTTATAAATCAATGCTAACTACCTTATACAGGTGGTACATCACTCCTTGTGCTCACCCAGCATCACAGAGTAGCAATGTGCAATGCAGGAAACCT
Source organism: Schistocerca cancellata (assembly GCF_023864275.1). NCBI lineage: Eukaryota > Metazoa > Arthropoda > Insecta > Orthoptera > Acrididae > Schistocerca > Schistocerca cancellata. The sequence goes on from NC_064628.1 coordinate 229,682,496, forward strand.
TTTCATAAGAAGTAATTTGGCTTTATTTGATGAACTCCCCCATTTCCTTCATAAAACTTGTAAATTTGTTATGAAAGAGGTAAATATATATAGAGATTGTCGACAAAACTGTTCAGATTTAATCTCAGCCTTCATGAAGGCGAGCCTTCAGGTACATCGAACATTATACATTAAAAGGCATAAGCAGTGGCTACTTCTGTAAACTGTACTGGTAACAACTTACGATTAGTGATAATCTACCCATACTGATAATTGTGAGAAAGGCAACAAGAAGGCTGGGTACAATCAAATCAGAAAAAAATTTCCATAATTTTATTTCAGGACCATTACAACAAAAAGAATTACTGCTTTACAGTGACCTAATGATCTTTATAACCTCTTTCATGCCAGAATTGACAACAGTAATGTCTGTTTATGAAGCATCCAACACCTGACTAACTTAATCTAATGAATCTGCTTTCAATGACCCATTTCTTGTTCTTGTTTTCTGCTACTGTTAGGAAGAATTAATGTAACTTAATTACTGATAATTTGAACATAATATCATCTGTTTTGCTGATAAACTGGCAGAAAAAATTAGTAAGATATTGTGTGCTCCTTACCAAGAAATTCTCAATCTAGTGACTAATTTTATTAATAAGTTCCAATTCACTCAAGATTTATTGTTGCAACAGTGCACATGGAGTATATGAAACGATTACTTTTATAGCTTAATAGTGCAAGTGGTTCTGAGGTACTGGGTATCGACCAATGCTGAAACACCCACATTGGTACGTTTATGGGCAGTAATGTAGGAACTGACTCTGGCATCCAGTCAATTGTACAGATGACAAATACTGTCTTGGAATATGTTATGCTGTGCCTGCTTGCCAGTTCATGAAGTACTATAAGAATTGTTGATTGATGAGTCTCATAAGTCACTTCTCATTCCATCATACCCAACTTATGCTCAGCTGGAGATAAATTTGGAGACCATACTGACCAGGGAAGTTGCTGTGCATCTTCCAGAGCATGTTGAGTTTTATGGGCAGTGTGTGGGTGAGAATTATCCTCTTAGAATAACACATCACCTTTCTGTTGGAAAAATGACAAATGAAGGGGTTTAACAACATTCTGCACATACTGAGCACTGGTTAGCATTCCATCCAGAAACACCAAAGCTGAATGAGAGCTGTAACTTATCACACTCTAGACCATAAGACTTAGGGTGGGGCCAGTGTGTCTTGACCAGATGCACTTTACAAAACAGTGTTCACCAGGTCTGTGTTATACACATGAACAACCATCACTTGCATGCAGGGAGAATCTGCTTTCATGACTGAAGACCATAGCACACCATTCAATTTTTCAAATGATCTTCTGACAGTATACTACTTGAGCTTGTGCAAGTCGATGCTGTGGCATGAGTGGAAGATCGGCTAGAGGTGTACTCACCTGCCAATAACTGGTTCACAACAGTTGATGCTGATGCTTCATCAGCCCTCTTCTTTGTGATGTGGAAGCTGTAAAATGAGCCACTGCTGATCTTACAATATGATGGTCCTGGTAGGCATCTGGGCTGCGTGGACATGCAGAACCTTGTCTATGAGTGTGAGAATATTCATATATCCACTGATACCAGCATCATTGCCAGCTGAAGCAGCATGTCCAACATGTGTGGCAATTCTTCAAAAGGACCATTCCACCACTCAAAAGTCCACAATTTTACACCTTTGAAGCTCACTCAGTTGACTGTGGGAAGCATGAATGTGCCTCTGTGGTACTGTTGACTGCTTGCTTCACACATTTGCACCAAATTGAGCCTTCTGGCTATGAGCATTCCCTATTAAAAGGTGGACATAGATGGTGCTCTGGTAACTATGCCACTATGCTATCTGGTGGTGGATGATGTAGAAACCATTATCAGTACATCTGTTACCCCCAGGTGGCATATGCCACCATCAAATCAGAATCAATATCATCTTTCCAGGTGTACTAATTTTTTCCAGAAGTGTGTTGTGATCAAGAATCTGAATATCATTTCCCTACAGGGTTTCTTTGTTTCATATTTCACAAGGTTCTGAAGTGTCTTTTATCTGATCATGGAACTTTTGTGCGTAGTTCACAGGATTTGCTTTTTTTAGAAGACACTGAAAATTTTTGCAGTATTGTTTGTAGTACAACAAATTTGCCTTGATTAAAACAATTGCTCTACATGAAATATATATTACATATCTGGCAAAAACTGCTCAACCACAGATGTTAATATGTGTTCTTGGGATCCACTGTAACTGCCCCTGACTGCTCATAAAGAAAAACTGGGTTTATCTTATTGTAAGAATATTTTGAGAAAATAATTGAATTTATCTCCTATAGTATACACTAAGAAAATTTATTCCTGTTGTTTTTTCCAATAATTTCTTTGTGAGTATTGTATGAGCCAACAGTTATGAGTAATATGAAACTGTCCTGTTTCCCTCTTAGCTAAATCTAATTGACTGGGATGTTTTATTGGTGCCATTTGACCATAACAGGCAGGCAAACCATTTATTATAGGCCACACAAGTGCTTCAAGAAAGAAAAATGCTCAATTATTTTTAGAAGCCTAAGTGTCCATAGTGCTAAGGGTTTTTTTTTTTCAGATTAGCACTGTTATATTTCATTCACTTGAGCCTTTGCGTTTCTTTATTAAATATAAAATGTTTTCATTTTATTTCAGCTTTTATGGCACTCATCTTCAACGTGGATCAGCTAGTTAGCATGCTATCAATAGGAACATTGACAGCATATTCTATGGTCTCTGCATGTGTGCTACTGTTAAGGTAATTACTTACAATTTTTTTAAAATCTACATTTAATTGAAACATAGTTGCCACATCAGCAGAGAGTCTCAACAGGCCTATAAATTACAAGAGACTCAGCAAGCTTGTTTTAAAGTTATTTGTTTACTGTTCTGTGAAACATTGCACCATCCACAATACTGTCCCGCTGTGAAAGCTGTTCTCGAACACAAGATGAGTTAGTTGATGTTTGTAAGCAGCTGACTGATGTCAAAAGCAGCTGACTAATGTCAAATGACAGGAAACTGCTGCAAATGTGTGTGTTGGGATAGCTCCCAAGAGAAACCAAAGGTATCTCTAGTGAAACCAAAGGTATCTCTAGTGTGAGTTCCTCTGCAGGATTTATGGGCTCTGTCACTAGTCATCCACTTCACTATGAGTTGCATGTCAGTGATAGGACTAGATAACCTGTACAGATGAGTTATATTCATTCCCCTAACATGCAGCTTTGAGGTGCTTAGGGAGTTACACTGATCACTCTAACCAACAGCTTCAAGATTCTTTCTTCCACAGATGTCGAAATTGAGTCAGTGAGCCTCACTTAACCGGTTGTGAAATCTACTGTGTCCTGTTTCAAGAGGAGTTAAAGATGAACGGGTAGGGATCTGTTAATAATTGGAATGTCAAACATGTGGTATATTGTTGTTGCCCTTATGCAAATGACAGTAGTGGATGGGAAGTAATTCCAGGTGTACTCCGTGTTTATGCCTGGGGGACTCATTCAACATGGTGAATAGGGTATTGTGGCAGTTATGTAGGAAACAAGGCACAAATAACTGCAGATTGTGGTGCACGTTAGAACAAATGTACCTGTCACCTGTGCACTAAGGTCATACTTGCATCTTTCCTTTGACAGGCAGAGAAGGTTGAGCTGCTGGAGTTGGCGATCACATGTGCGTGACGTGTGCTTGCATGTTGAAGGAATGGTTTGTGTTTCTCTTCTTCTGATGAAGGCTGTGGCAAAAATCGTAATGTGTTCATAAATAAATATTTGACAGATATGTTCCTAGCATAACAGTTCATGATGGAAGGAACCTCTCTGGCAAATAAAGTTTTGAAGAAACAGAGACTACTGCATAACAGGTATAAAACAAGACATAGAGCTATAGATAAGTAGATGTTGAATAAAACATGTTTGGCAGTCAAGAACACAATGTGAAGCTTTGAATGACTACTGTAGCAAACCCATCCACCACTCTAGCTCAGTGATCAGCATTTCTTGCTGCTATGTGTAGGACCCAGGGTCAATTCTCAGTACTGCCAAGGATTTTTCCATGGTGGGAGGACTGAAAGAGGAGTGCATGCACTTCACCTCATGATGCCAACTGAGGAGCTACTTGAGTGAGAAGAAAGGCTCCAAGGTCAAGAAATATGACAACTTCTGAGAGAACAGTGTGCTGAGCCTGCACTCTTCCACATCACATCCAGCACTGATGCCATTGGCAGAGGATTGGTTTGTCCTCATAAGCCCATCAGTGCCAGAATGTGGAGTTTTCTTTTTTTTTTTCACTGATATTAGTATCAGTTATGTTGAGAACAGCTGAAATCACTAACACTGAACAAAGCTCCAGGGTCTGATGTATCCCTGACAGATTCTATATGAAATTTGCAGCTGAGTTAACTTCTTATCTACTGTAGAGCTCTAAACAAAAGACTTTATCACAACTGTCTACAAGAAGGGTAGCACAAGTGGTCAACAAAACTACCATCCAATATCCTTAACATTCATTTGTTGTAGAATCTAAGAACATATTATGAGTTCAAGTATAATTTCGTATCTTTAACAGAATGGCCTTCTCGATGTAATCCAGCATGTATTCCAGAAACTTTGATCATATGAAACCCAACTCAGACTTTTCTCACATGATATGCTGAAAGGTATGAATCAATTCAGTTAGGCAGATGCAATATTTCTTGATTTCTATACTGATTATTAAGAATACAGTTGTATGAGGTATCAAGCAAAATTTATGTGTGAACTGAAGATTTCTTGGTATGGAGGATGCAGCATGTTATCTTGGATGGAGAGCCATCGACAGATGTGGAAGTAATGTCAAGTGCATCCCAGGGAAGGGTGCTGGGACCACTGCTGTTCACATTGCATATTAATGACTTTGCAGGCAGTATTAACAGTCAGACTTCACACAGATGATGCAGTTATCCATAATGAAATACTACACTATGTGCTCAAAAGTATCGAGACACCTGGCTGAAATTACTTACAATACAAGATCGTGGTGCCCTCTGTTGGTAATGCTGGAATTCAATGTGGTGTTGGCCCACCCTTAGCCTGGATGACAGCTTCCACCCTCACAGGCATACATTCAATCAGGTGCTGGAACATTTCTTGGGGAATGGCAGCCCATTCTTCATGGAATGCTGCACTGAGCAGAGGTATTGATGTCAGTCAGTGAGGCCCGGCATGAAGTCAGCGTTCCAAAACACCGCAAAGGTGTTCTATAGGATTCAGGTCAGGACTCTGTGCAGGCCAGTCCATTATAGGATGTTATTGTCATGTAACCACTCTGCCACAGGTCATGCATTATGAACAGGTGCTCAATCATGTTTAAAGTTGCATTCATCATCCGCGAATTGCTTTTCAACAGTGGGAAGCAAGAAGGTGCTTAAAACATCAGTGTAGGCCTGTGCTGTGATAGTGCCATGCAAAACAACAAGGGGTGCAAGCTCCCTCCATGAAAAACATGACTGCACCACAACACCACTGACTCCGAATTTTACTGTTGGCACTACACACGCCGGCAGAGGATATTCACTGGGCATTCATTATATCCACACCCTGCCATCAGATTGCCACATTGTGTACCATGGTTCGTCACTACACACAACATTTTTCCACTGTTCAGTTGTCCAATGTTTATGTTCCTTACACCAAGTGAGGTGTTATTTGGCATTTACTGGTGTGATGTGTGGCTTATGAGCAGCCTCTTGACCATGAAATCCAAGTTTTCTCACCTCCCGCCTAACTGTCATAGTACTTGCAGCGGATCCTGATGCAGTTTGGAATTCCTGTGTGATGGTCTGGATAGATGTCTGATTATTACACATTACAACCCTCTTCAACTGTCAACCGTCACTGTCGGTCAACAGATGAGGTCGGCCTGTATGCTTTTGTGTTGTACATGTCCTTTCACATTTCCACTTCACTATCACATCAGAAACAGTGGACCTAGAGATTTTTAGGAGTCTAGAAGTCTCACGTACAGATGAATGACACGAGTGACACCCAATCTCCTGACCAAGTTCGAAGTCTGTGAGTTCCAAGGAGTGCCCCATTCTGCTCTCTCACTATGTCTAATGACTACTGATGTTTCCAGAATGAGATTTTCACTCTGCAGTGGAGTGTGTGCTGATATGAAACTTCCTGGCAGGTTAAAACTGTGTGCCGGACCGAGACTCGAACTCAGGACCTTTGCCTTTTGTGGGCAAGTGCTCTACCAACTGAGCTACCCAAGCATGACTCACACCCTGTCCTCACAGCCTTACTTCTGCCAGTACCTCATCTCCTACCTTCCAAACTTTACAGAAGCTCTCCTGCGAATGGTCACATTTTGCCAAACAGTTGGTCACTGGTGTTGCATGTTCATAGAAGGAAGGCAGAGTGTGAGGAATGAAGGTCAAAACCACACTCTTGGGATGTCAATTCAAATCAGTGCTGAGGTGGAGCAGGCTGTGTACTAATTCTTTGCATTGTGGGACACTTGAGTTTTACCAGAGCAGTTTCTTGAAACTGCTATGACAAATGTTTCAGTGTTGGTGGCAGTTAGGGAAAGATTCATGATGCCATGTCTTTAATTTGAAACTTACTTTCAGAATGACCCATGTACCATCTGCCACACACTCTACAAGTTTTTCAGAGTATGGATGTAGATATTGATGTAGATGGTCTGTACTTATGAAGTAACTTATGTCTACCTGCAGGCTCAAAACCATGAATATAAGTAGTTTAATTCGTAAATTTTTTAATCAGTCAGCTCATACAAATACCACTGCATGACAATATGTAGGTGTATGAAGTGGAATGATGGGCTCAGCTGTAGGTATGGCAGAATTCAGGTCATTGGTAGAATATTAGAAAAATTCAGCCAGTCTCTTCCTGGAATACTGCTCAAGTGTATGGGACCCATACTAAATAGGACAAACATGGGGCTTTTAATATGTTCAATGAAAGACAGTACAAATGGGTCTAGGTTTATTTGACTGATGGGAGAGTGTCGTAGAAATGTTGAAACCCAGATTGACCAATGTTCAAAAATAGACATCGACTAGCCAGCAAAAGCCCATTGTTGATTGTCACAATATGGAATTGCTAAACATTTGGCCATTCTCCTAAAGCCATTAGTGTGAAAAAATGATATTTATATTAAATATTCTGGTCATTATAATGAAAAATAAACATAATTCAGGTTGAATTTTGATGCTGGGTCACTGTTTACCATGATTCTACATAATTAGTTAATGTCACATTTGGAAGCTGTTCTCGTAAAGGAAATGGCAGGCCCTCATCTTGCTTGCAGTGGGACAACAGATTCTATGGGCAAACTGATGAAGTGGCTATATGGAAACATTTGAAGAAACTGTCCTTCAGATCATCAGATTGTTGATGTCATACATTGCTGATACTTTTGTTGCATGATCTCATGGATACCATAAGAATTTCTAAATTTTCTGACTTATATTACTTCTAATACAAAGCTCACTATGAAAGAAGAGAAAATAAGTCAAATTTAATTTTTGGATTTAAGGTACTTAGAAAACCTGACAGAACTTTAGGGCACAAAGTCACAGCAAACCCCTCACATAGATAGGTATCTTCAAAAAAATTCCAGTCACCCTCCCAGGCAAAAAAGAAAAGTGATTGAAACATTGATGGACTGGTCTAAACGAATCTGTGAAGCACAGTATGTGGAGAAAGAACCAAATCATTTAAGAACTACTTTCAGAAGAAATGGCTACTCTGACAGGAAGATAAATAAGGCACTATACCCTAAAAGGTCTGGAGCACCTAGTGAAAGAGAACCATCTGAAAGGAATGTTTTCCCATCATTCCTAAAAAACAGCTGAGTGCTAAGCTGCTGATAGCTGATTGTGGATTTAAGGAGGATAAACATCTAAGGTCATCATTCTCCTGTTCATCTCCCCCCCCCCCCCCCCTCCTTGCCCTTTTCCACTTTCTAGGATGGAATCAGTGTACTGTACCTGTCAGAATCTAGAGTAAATTCTATTTGTAAGTGTGAGGAAATGTTTTAAAAGTTGGCATAGCGTATATCCGATGTAGGACATCGATCTGAAATTCACCTACTGGGATGTGAGAAACCACCTAAAACCACATCCAGGTTGCAGATTCAAACATGAGCTGATGCTGCTCCTAATCCTGGAAGCAGGTACTGTAATATTCGTGGTTATATGAGCAGGTCAGAGTACTAAAAGAACACAGTATTTAAACAATATTTAAATGAACAAGTAAGTTGCATTAATACTTGGTGAATGCAAAAGTATCTACCCACCACCACTTGCCACAACAGGAGTATACACAATCTCTTTTACATGTGATCAAGTACACCTAGGAACTACAAAAAGAAGCATTAACACTCAACTTAATGAACACAGAAGCAACTGTTGTCTGGGAAACATAGATAAATTGGCCGAAGTAGATCATGTGATGGAAGCAGGAAACCAACAAGTTTGTTTCCCCAGTACTTCAGTTTTATCAAGAACCAACTGTTAGTGTTCCAGGATGTACAGAGAAGACATAGTAATTCAAAAGAGAAGTAATTTAACAGAAAAGAAGAAGGATTGAAACTAGACAAGTTCTGGGCTAAACAAAATAAACAGCACCAACTCTTCCTCATCACAGGCTTAATAACACATCTTGGCATGGCCCCAATAGCTGTTGTCATCACAACATGAGTGTTTCTTGGATGGATGTAAACAGTTTGGCTTGCTGATTGTTTGAGTTTGGAACTGTCACCTTAGACTTTTTAGCCTTTGATGATATCTCCAGCATTGGGAAAGGAAGCTTTTGATGTAGAAATATGCCTTGAACCATGACATAAGGCCCATAGAAAAGGATTCATCAGTGACATGAATACCAGCTATGAATGTGTGCACTGTATCCTCCTACATACACAGATTAAAAAACAAGTATTAAGTGGAGATTCTAGAAATATACCTCAGCCCCCTATGTATCACTCCCATAGGGACCAAAAAGCCAAAATTAGACTAACTACAGCACACAGAGAGGCACACAATCCGTCATTCTTCTACACTCCAAGTATGATTGGAATGGTAGAAACTGTAACATAAGGTAAAAAATCTATGCACCTTCACAGTTGTTTGCAAGATATATCATCATCATCATCAATTATCTGCTATATTATCAGGTCCTTTGCCTCTCCATTTTCTGTGATCCATTGCTTCCTTCTTAAGGCTGCTGTATGTTGTACCGTCCATCATGTCATCCAGTATCTGGAATCTCTTCCTTCCTCGCTTCCTTTTCCCTTCTACATAACCTTCTAAAACTGTTTTTATACATATATATAGATATCAGATATATACAGGATGTTAAAAAAGTGTCAAATATTGAGAGCTGATAATAACCACCAAAACAAGAAAAAAGTCCAATAAAATGGGCTGTAAAATGCATTAATTAAGAGCTATGGGCACACATTCGTCTTTCCTACTGTGAAGCGCATCTGTTCTATTGAACAAGAGCTCATAGCTCATAAGGAATGAATTTCAGAGCCCATGTTTACTGGGCATTTATTTCTAATTTCCGTCCATACTTCCTTCTCCAAAGTATGGACTGCAAAGAACTTGCATTAGAAGAGTACTGAAGATGAACAATTGCTCAAAGCTCTTAAGGCATACATTTTAGAGTCCACCTTCATTGGATTTTTTTCTTGTTTTAATAGTTACTACCACCTCTCAAAATAGTCAACTCATTTTTAACACCCTTTGTGTAGATTTAGATGGTATGTCAGGAGTGATTTGATGGTATCTACAAGAATTCAGTCAGAAAGTTGATAAAATGGGGAAACAAAATGTGTTTGAAATGATTGATTTGCAACAGTTACAGTTATGTGAGATGTAGCTAATAGAGCGAAGTATCCAACCTTAAAAACCAGTTGAACATATCCTTGCCTCAAAACATTTTGATCTGTCTACATGGCACTTACTCTTTTTCTACAACTACTTTGGAGCATACATGTCATATTTTTCTTTCCTTCTCATTTTTGTCCAAAACCTGCCAGCTCTTAAACTAGTCGTCTTGCTTCATCCTTCATTAATCTGCCTATCTTACTTCTATAATTAAGTAGCTAATTTCTTTTGTTTTCCATTTGTGGTCTGTTATCGTTTACTGTGAATAGAATAGAGCAGAGTATTTATTGTCACACAAGGTGTCATATGAAACATTGGTGACTCGAGAGTGAATACAGATGTATGCCTACATAGATATATGTCACTAATCTTGTAGAGACGTGAGGTGATGGCTTAGTTTGCTGTGCTCAGCATGTGGACTACAGATGGCAGTTATTACTTTCAATAATTCGCTGCTCTGAGTTCACACACATTGCTTCCAACTATTCTGTGTAATAACTTCCAATAGGAGAGAGGACATGAACATTTATTTCTCTCAGCAGTAGTGAAAGAACTAGGTAGTAGTAAATAACAATAGAATAATTAAGTGCTAGATCACAGAATTCACAGAGCATCCGCACTGCGGAAAGGAATAAGTGCAAGGCAGCTCTCCAAATGGCAGGTGCATGAACTCCTTTACATTCTGTGGCAATCAGCTGATTGTGCATGCTAAGCATGTGATCTCAAGTGGTAGCTACACAGGCCCCTGAGGAGAAGTGGAGCTTTGTCAGCTTCCACTGGGCTCAGCGTCATCTAGGAATCTTGAAGGAAAATGTACATGATGACCAGACCGTATCTGGCATAGAGGCTGTGGCACTGGAGAGATGGGAGGCAGCCGACTATGTTTAGATGACAGTGGAGGTGGGTGACATGGCTACAGAGTAGTGAGTGTGTTTTCTAACACAAATGCAGCCTTTAGAGGGTCACTGGAAACATTGTGCTGTTTGCCAATGATTAAAATGTCCAATGTCTTGTTATGATGGAGCCAGGTCATGGTGGGGGCCACTACAAGGAGGCATATGTGCTGGTCTGACACCATTTCTATGGAGCAAGACATGAGTACTGTTGGACAGTTCCTGTGTAGAAATGTTGGTGTGATCCATAACAAAATAAGGGCCAGGGTCGTATTTGTGAGATGTGCGCCCTCAACTGTGCTATGAAATCTGGCACATGTGAATCACTTCCTGTTGAGGTGTGTATATTGACAAAGTCCCCTGGCAGCTACTGTGTCTTGCCATATACCATTCTTGTCACAGCTGCATCAAGATCTGGCTTACACACTGCATACAGGCCAAGTAGGACAAATAGGAAGGTTGCGGTCCACTTAACACGTGAGCACCATCTTAAGAGATCTGTGCCATCACTCCCCATACCAGATGCTGGCCAGGTGGTAACTTGTCGTAAAATGGTGGGCTCCACTGCAAAACTTGCTGAGATGCACAAATAGCTCCTACTCAAACTGGTGCCATCCGTCAGTAGTAATGTGTAGTGGGCAACAATAATGTGCAACCCACTGAGACATGAATGCTGTTGCCAGTGCCTTTGTGGAGTTGTTGTCCACTGGGATTGCTTCTGGCCAACATGTAAATCTGTCTGTGATTGTCAGCAAATAGTGTTGCCCATCTGACTACAGCAGGGTTCCCACAATGTCAATATGAACATGGGCATATCTCTCAGTTGTCTCCAGAAAGTTTCCATTGAGTGTGTGGACATGGCACAAAACTTTACTATGTTGGCAGCCTAGGCATGCGCAAGCCCATTCCTGGCAACACTTCTGTAGTCTGTGTCATACATAATGGTCATGGACAAGTTTAAGCATTTCCCCTGACTCCTAGTTTGCAGAGGTTGTGAAGGCTATGAAAAAGGGGTTGCAGAACTCTGCTAGCACATACAGGCAAGTCTTTCCACTGGTGGTGTCACAGTATAATTGCACATCCGTTCCTGGCACATTTAGAAATTTGAGTTGAAGGCCTGCCTCAGTATCTTTTAGTAGGTCATGGAGCTCCTGATTGGATTGTTGTACAAGGCGTCAGCTACACTATTAGTCAGTCTTAAGACATGCTGGATATCTGTTAATAATTGTGCTGCAGAGTCAAGTTTGTTGAATTGTCTGGGCAAGCACTTGTCATTGCTTTGGTGGAAGGTATGCCTGAGGGCTTTATGGTCTGTATATATTGTAAATACCCTCACTTCCAGCTGTACATGGAAATATCTCATCACTGCATAAATGGCCAACAAGCCTCTGGCCAACGTTAGTTTGGATGAGAAAAAAGCAAGGGGTTGCCTTGTCTTGTTTACATATTGTTGGAGCTGAGTCACAGTGGGTGTCTCGCTAGCATCCACTACTAGTGTCAAGGTTGCATCTGCCACTGGATGAATGAGGAACACAACATCAGCAATGCTTACCGTATTTACTCGAATCTAAGCCGCACTTTTTTTCCGGTTTTCGTAATCCAAAAAACCGCCTGCGGCTTAGAATCGAGTGCAAAGCTAGCGAAAGTTATGAAAAATGTTCGTACGTGCCGCCACAACTAACTTCTGCCGGCGAATACATGTAGCGCTACGCAAGCATACTTTGTAGGCACAAAGATAAATACTGGCGCCAAAACCTCTGCGTCAGTAAATAATTTTTTTAAAAAAAAGTGGAAGACGAGATTTTTTTTCTCCGCCGCGAGTTTCGACCACTGCATTTTCATACATTATCCAACGAAGTAAATACAAATTCCGTATTGTTCATCTTCGAATGTAGCACAATTTCAGTGTACTACGAAAATCTGACTGGCAAGACTGTTTGGGATGTTTGTCAATATGGCCAACTCTACGTTCTGAATTTTTTCCTATCTGTGAGAAGAGATGGTTGCTAATAGGAACCTGATGAAATTTGAATCACATACAGTATTCTCTTCACCATAAGAATAATATGAATATAAACATTTTGCCATGTATTCTTTCGTGTTTGCTGCTATCTCATTTAAATCCTGTCTGCCTAATAAACTACGAAACTATAGAGTGAGACAACAGCAAACGTGGAAGAATATACATATTATGTCATGTTTATATTCGTATTATTCTTATGTCTAATAGTGATACAGTCAGAAATGAAGCACGGCAAGTGACTAGACTTTTAAATCTAAGATGACTGTAATTTCTGTGCAGAATTTGATGTAATAAAGAACTGGCCGCAAAAATTTTCAAACGGAGAAAAATTTTCACAAACTCTCGTTCAGAACATGTTCTGTCATACGCAGTCTATTATTTGATTCTTGTTGATCATTATTAAAGAAAGCAGCAGTGTAAGTAACAACAAATAGCAGTCTCTTGCCATTGTTTCGCTAATGAGACAATTCCTCTCTCTCTCTCTCTCTCTCTCTCTTTTTTTTTTTTTTTTTTTTTTAATTGTATGCGGCGGTAGCGCGCACAAAAGCAAGCCATGCCGCGAGCCGCGACTGGCCGTAAACACGCACTATCAGAATGCGACAAACAATGCATGACACAGTGCAGTAATGCATTTTCAGCTTAAGAGTGACGCAAACACCTATACAAAGAAAACGGCATTTATCAGATCAAAGCAAAATAAGCAATCGATTCAAAACAGACGAAGCACGTGAAAAAGGAAGGGTATCCGTATAAATACGGACGGAGCGCCTGACGCATAGCAATGGCTACGTGGTAAAGCTTAACTGCTAAGCTTACAACTCGAACCAAACTACTGTAGCTGTATCGTCATTCATTCGGCCTAAATTGTCTATCATATTACAATGGACCAACTTTGTTTCGATTTGGAGATGCGGCCTAAAACTTTTCTCTCCCCTTGAATTTCGAGTCTCAAATTTCAGGTGCGGCTTAGATTCGGGAAATTTTTTTTTCCTTTATTTCGAGTCTCATTTTTCAGGTGCGGCTTAGATTCGAGTGCGGCTTAGATTCGAGTAAATACGGTATATTGCATCAATGCATCAATCATCACCAGTATCCTATGTACGAGTGTTTTGCCTTTTGTTTTTGGACCAGCCAGTGTGGCTGTGAGTGGCTCATGCAATTTGGCTGCCTGTGGCAGGTGGCAGCAGTGAAAGTTGAGCACATTGAGAAATCTGTGTAGTTCCTTCGCTGTTATCAGATGCAGAATATTTAATATGGCCTTGACCTTCTCTGGTAAGGGGTGTGATCCCATTGACAAAATTTGATGGCCCAAGAATATCATTTGAGGTTGGCTAGACACACATTTATAAACATTCAGGATGATACCATGTGTGGCCAGGCACCAAAAGACTTGCTTGAGATGATGCTCGTGTTCCTCTAGCGTTTCTGAGAAGACAAGGATATTGTTCAGGTATGCAAAACAATGCAGTAAACCTCGTAGCGTTGAGTCTATAAATTGCTGCCACATTTGTGCTGCACTCCTCAGGCCAAAGGTAATAACCAAAGGACATAAATAAATTATCAAATAGGCCGAAAGGCATTATAATGGCCATTTTAGGGATGTCTTGTTCGGCAACAGGAATCTGGGTGTACACCTTGGCACAATCAAGTACACTGAGCACTTGTTTTCTGCTTAAGACATGGTTGTAGTCTTTCAGATGTGGAACAGGGTAATGGTCAGGGATGTTCCTTGCATTTAAGGCACAGTAATAACTGCATGGTCACCGCACACCAATCTCTTTGGGTATGAAGTGGATGGGTGATGACAATGTGCTGCTGGATGGGCAAATGATGCCTTTGTCTAACATAGTATCATATTTCACTTTCACAATGGTGTATTTGTCTGGAGCCATGTGTCTGGGCCTGCATGACATCAGGAGGGCCTGCTGTCATGTTTATTTTAATGGACAGTATCATGGCGTAACCTGTTGTGGGGTCCCGGAAGGCCTTGTGAGCAACAGAAACTTGTTGAGTAGTTTGGTGTACTCTCCTTCTGCAACCTGGATGACATTGGCATCACAGCTAGTCACATGGTGTTGGAACCCAGCCATAGACAGCTTGGTGACAGTGTCCAGCAAGTGGGCATTGGTGACATCTGAGAGCAGGCAGTAGTGTGGTTGGAAGTCTGCCCCAATTATCAACTCTGCCACATCTGCGTCAAAGAAATTCCATGTTAAAGTATGTCACAGTCCCAGATCTAGCTCCACATGTTGCATGCTGTACATCTGGATGGTGGAATTGTTAGCTGCTGACAGTCTGAAGTTTGGGGCTGGGCAGCACTTACGCAGTTTGTCTTTCAGCAAAATACTTAAGTACAATCTCGTGTCAACGAAAAATTTGCAATCCAACTTGTGATCAGTAATAAACAGGTTGGCAGAGGAACAATCAGATGCATCAACTTCTTTCTGGTATTTAAGGTAGACATACTCACATATCAGATTACACTTTATGTGCTTGGTCGCCGAACTGCTGAGGGTATCAGAATATGTTAGCTGTTGGTGACTCGTCAAAACAAAGAGTGTTGGATGCATAATAATTCCATGATCTCCATCAGTATCTACCTTTAATATGGCAGTTGGTGAGAAGTTCACTGTATTATTTGTTTAGATTGTAAACTTTGTTCAACAGCCCATCATTCAGTTGCTGTTCCAGCACCATGACTTTCTTTGTCAATTTGTCGCAATCAGATTTGATGTCCATTGAAGTACTGCTGCACATTATCATTTGGTCAGGCAGGAGGTGGGTATGACGGCATCCTGTATCCAGTCAGCCAGATCAGCCATATTGTCCAGAGGCATTTCAGTTTGTGATGCAGTTATGGCCTTTACTTGTGCTGGCAACCTAGTGGTCCATAACATGTGTAGTAGTGTGTCCAGGATGGTGCGCACATAAATTTTGCTTCCTAGGTGGTGGAGATATTCTGAAGGCTTTCTGTCACCTATATCCTCATGAATGAGCATTTTCTGTACCTTTTCTTCCTGTGAGGCAAACTCTCAACACGACTAGAGCTTTCAGTTTCAGGTACGCGTCTATCTCTGGTGGTGCTGTTATAATATCCTGTACATCCACCATGTACCTGTGATCAAGCTGACTAATGACTAGTGCAAATTTGGTAGAATCATTTGTTATTCCAGAACACAGAAAACTTGCGTGCACCAGCGTAAACCAGAGTGTGAGATTGTTCAGCCAAAACGGTGGAAGCTATACTGCCAGCCAGTCTTGAAGTAACAGCTGCATTGTTATCTGGCACATTTCTGATGTGTAGCACAATATCTTCTATTGTAATCCATACTCCTCACCACCATCATGTCAAGGTCACCAGTGTTGCTAATCTCATTGGGATACGAGGCTGCAGATTATTTTGATGTGCTCAGCATGTGGACTACGAATGGCAGTTACTGCATTCAACAATTCACTGCTATGACTTAATATATGTTGCTTCCAACTATTCTGTGTAATAAACTAAATTAGGAGAGAAGATATGAACATTTATTTCCTTCAACAGTAGTGGTAGAACAAGTTACAGTCAGTAACAACAGAATAATTAATTTCTAGTTCACAGAATTTATGGAATGTGCATGCCACAGCAAGGAATAAGCATGAGGCAGCACTCCAAGCAGCATGTGTGTGAGCGGTCAGCTGATGGCACATACCAAGGATGCAATCTCACATACCGTAGTCACCACACATATATATAAAAGGAATATGCACAGCTACTAAAAGAGAACATACACACAAACACAGTGAGAGAGGTGGAGGGAGGTATTTATGATTTTCAGTGTTTGGTTCTTCAAATTTTGGCTTGTAGTCTTTGTATTTGGACCAGCTCTAAGTGTGATAGCCATATAATACGGGGTGTTTTCAAACAAGCTAAGTCTGTGACAAGGTAGCTTGTAGTCTGATCTATGCCTCCTTTCATAAGCTTGTGTAAAAGAATCTTGTTTAAAAAGTTGTGGGTTTTGTAACTTAAAGAGGAGTACTTCATATATAAACAGACAAGGAGTTGTCAATAAGGCAATGAATTTCAATAACGGTTTACATGATTGGCTGCTACTAGTTCCAATCACAGGCTTATTTAAAACCATCAGTGTATCTTTAAGCACAGTCTACATCATTTACTACTCTGCTCAAATGCTACAGCACTGAATACTAAAGAAAAATACAAAGCATGAGCTAAAGGTAAAATGGGAGAATGACAAAGATGAATAAATGCCACAAGAAACACATGAGTGGGAATCATTAGGGCAACAAAGCAAGACAAAAGTAGAAGGCATCTGGAAAATGTAAAGAGTGTTTAGTAGCTAAAATGGATAAGTGAAGATGACAACAGAATTTAAGGTAACAGAAGTAGAAATAAAGAGCAAGCAGACCAGCAAAGAGATTTATAGGTGCACATGACAAACAGAAAGAAAAAAGAACAGAAGAGGAAACACTTCCATTTTAATTCAACATATGAACAATCTGATAAAGCTGCATAATATAAGCTACTCACTGTCTTACCTTTGCCTATATGATTATCAATCAAGCCAGTATCCTGTGAGTCCCTAAAAAATTCACCAACACACCTTCTGCTGAGAAATAGGTTTCATTTTTCACAGAGTACTTTCGCCTTCAGCAAACCACTATTTTGATTGTTGCTTATGAGCTATAATAACAATGCCAGCACTCATTCGTTTTCTGCTTCATCTTTTCTTTATGTAATTTTGAAATGTCTCTTCTTGAGTGCTTTTGGTATGGAATCAACAAATCTAGCACCCATTGAATCTTAATTTGTCTGTATCCAAACCTTTACTGGCAATACTGTGGATCATTTAGGACAACTGCCAGCAAGCAGTTACATGTCAGGTCTGTTTGAAAACTTGAAGTAAAACATTACAAGAAATGTGGGAACCAACACTTGTGCCTAATAACAATATAGCCTGCAGGTTGTTTAGAAATTCACCCCACTTCTTAATCCAACCTCCCCCCCCCCCATCCCCTCCCCACAAACCCAGGACCGTGCCACAGTGGGATAGCTTGTGTACCTGAGTAACACATATAGCTATATTGTAGGTGCATTCACATCAGAGGTGCATCTGTAGAGAGGGAAGCTTAACATAGAGTTCTTGAACATGGGTAGCAGCATTTCAGTAGTTGCAGGGGTAACACTCTGGATGACTGACTGATCTGCCTCATAAGATTAGCCAAAATGGCCTTGCTAATAATAATATAATAATAATAAAGATTTTATTGTCTTTAGGCCATTACAGCAATTGACAATGTCAAATGAAGTTACAATTTATAATACAGTGTGATAAGGTATTGACTACTGAAATATTTTAGCTTATATTACTATAAATGTACAGTGGGTCATCTGTTGGATTACTGCATTTTACAGTTGAAGAATTCATTGATATCATAGAATGGGTGGGCAATAAACCATTCACGCAGTTATTCTTTGAATGTATGTTCAGGAAGATCCTGTATGGCATGTGGCAGCTTGTTAAACAGTTTGTGCCCTGTAACTTCATAGCTATTTATTGATTTTGATAGTCTGTGGTAAGGCGTGTATATGTGTTTGAATTTTTTGTGTTGTAACAATGTACATTTTCTCTACGTTTCACATCTTGTAGGTTCTTCTTCGTAAAGATTAAGACATTGTATGTATAGAGGTTTATTACAGTCATAATTTTTTGTTTGGTAAATAAGGGTTTGCAGTGAGCTTTATGTGAAGAATTTGTAATTATCCTAATGGCTTTCTTCTGCAATAATAGGATGTCATGTATATGGCTACAGTTACCCCACAAGAGAATGCCATAGGATATTATACTTTGGAAAAATGCAAAATAAGATGATCTGATGTATGTTTCAGGTACACAATTTCTGAGTTGTCTTAATAAATAAATTACTCTAGATAGCTTACTACTAATATAGTTTAGATGTTGGCCCCAGGATAACTTTTCATCTAAATAAACTCCCAGGAATTTAACAGAACTAGGGTCATCAGATAGTGGCTTGTCTCTTAGAGTGAAGATTATCTGCTGAGTTTTATTTTCATTTCGCAGGAAACCATTTGCTCTGAACCAATATGCTGCATGAGTGAGTGTATTTTCAGCACAGGTTTTAAGATCATTAAGAGTGTTACTGCTATGAAGAAAAGTCGTATCATCTGCATACAATACAGTGGTGGGTCTAATAAACGAGGGGAGGTCATTGATCATTATCAGAAACAGGAAGGGCCCCAGTACAGATCCCTGAGGCACACCTACTTTAACATTTTCTATGTTTGACATTTCCTTACCAACACAAACTACCTGTTTACAGTTGTTGAGGTAAGCTTTTAATAGTCTGAGACTGTTTCCTTTGATGCCGTAGAGTTCTAGTTTCTCTAGTAGTGGCGTGTGCTTAACACAGTAGAAGGCCTTGCTTAGGTCACAGAATGAGACCTGAGCAAAGCCTTTGTTCTCAAAAACTTTGAGGATGTAACTGACTACCATGTTGATTGCATCAATGGTTGACAGATTCTTCCTAAACCCGTATTTTGTAGCATTAATTATTCCTAGATTCTCAAAGTGAGATGATAATTGTTGGTACATGATGCATTCTATTACCTTGGAGAATGTGGGTACTATTGAAATAGGCCTGTAACTAGATGTATACTGGGACAACCCCAGACAGTTTTAACTCATCAGGGAAATATCCCTCAAGTAAGCACTTGTTTATGCAATGGGTTAAAGGGTACAGAATGCAATCACACACTTTTTTTTAGCAGGTTGCATGATATGCCATATATATCTAAGCTATCAGATGATTTCAGTTGTTTTATGACTCCTTGTACATATCTAGGCATTACTTCGGAGAAGGTTAGCATGCTTGTATTTAGTGACTGTCTACCCCAATTTTGGGAGAGTAACTCTGATGGACTAATGTCTGGTTTGATAATTGCGTCTCCTATTTCTTTCACTGAATTAATAAAAAACTCATTGACTGTTTGTGGTGGGATATTAATTTTGTCTTTTTTAGTATCTGTGGCAGCACTGTTAATTACTTTCCAAGCGGTTTTGCTTTTATTGGTGGAATTATGTATGCTGTTGGCATTGTAGGTGCTGTGCTGGTACTGCAAATGGTTGAAAGCAATGGGAAACTACAGCCATTATATTTCTCACAGACATGCAACTCTGCTGCATGGCTTAATGATGATGGCATCCTCCTGCGCAAAATATTCCAGAGCTAAAATAATGCCCCATTCAGATCTGTGCACTGGCCCTATTCTGTATGATGATGTCATCAGAAAAAATCATGTATTTTACAGGTTGGAGCATGGAATCCTGGACCCCTTAATCACATACGTATTTTAGATAAGTTGTAAACAGACATGTCTGGTACCGAGCACTGCGGGTTTCAAATCCACACCAGACGGCATGGACCTTGATTACAACTAGAGGTCTCTGCAGCTATCGCACCATAAGCCGTGGCTGCTTGCGTGCTACTAGCTCGTGTATAATGTGAGGGCACCACGGTGGAGCACGTGGTCCCAGCAGCCAATAGCAATGTACTCTATCAGGTATTTAGGCACCTGCCTCTCGTTCAGCAGGCAGTCTGATATTCACATTAGTCTATCGACATCTCGCCTACAGATAGCATGTTTACTTGGTTTCCATGTACAAGTGGATATTATTGATTCATGAGGTTTCGCTTGTGGCCCCATTGCTATTTGCGTGTTGTTGTTTGTTAGGTCTTGCTCGGTCATCCGTCATTGTCCATGTCCATCCTTCTCTATTTGTTTTGTTTGTTTGTGGGCCACTCCGGTTTGGTCCCACTGCACTTTCATTTCTGTCAACCCCACGACTGGAATGGTCACGGTTACATGGTCAGGTTTAAGCTAGACTAGTGAGAATTAGTGAAGTGTATTGGCAAGAAGGCCAGGATTTAAGACAAGATGCTTACAGGATTGTCAACACAACATTAAATGTATCTGTTTCAAGTATAAGTCTAATAATTAGTAAAAGAACAGGAATCTGGGTAGATTATTAGGAACAGCATAGAGAATTAATCACAACTGCCAAAATGAACATAAAGCCAAGATCTGCCACAGTAGTACATGTATATATGCCCACTTGCTACACAAATGATGAAGAGACTGGAAAATATATGACAAGGAAAAGAAATATGCTGTAGATAAATGGAGATGAAAATGGAATTTTGATGGGGGAGGGAATCTGATCATAGGAAAATTAATAGAAGGTAAAATAGGAAAACATCAACAGGGAGAAAGAATGAAAGAGGAAGCCACAGTGTAGAACATTGCACACAGTACAATTTAATCATTGCTAGTATTTGGTTCAAGAACTGTGAAAGTAAATTATGTATGTGGAAGAGACCTGTAGACACTAGAACATTTCAGGTAGACTAAATAATGGTAAGACAGAGATTTCAAAACCAGATTTTAAACTGCCAAACATTTCTAGTGGGAGATATGAAGTCCGTCATAACCCATTGGTTATACAATACAAATTAAAACTGAAAAAGCTGCAAAAAGGTAAGAAATTATTAGAATAAAAAGAAGAAAGATAAAAAAAGCAGCAAGTGAAGTAGGCAAAAGGAAATATAAATATATTAAAAAATATGAGACTGACAGAAAGTGCAAAAAGGCAAACCAGGAATGACTAGAGTATAAAATGCAAAGCTAGAGAAGTGTATATGACTAAGGAGAAAGATAGATGCCAGCTGTTATAAAATTAAAGATATCTGTGGAGAAAAGAGAAGAAGCACCAGTATGAATATTAAAAACTCAAATGGTATCCATTTTTAAACAAAGAAGGGAAGGATGATCATGTAAGGAATACATAGAAGGGCTGTATGAGAGAAGTAAACTTGAATACAGCATTATGGAAACAAAAGAGGAAGGAGATAGAAGATGTGCTATTATGAAAAGAATTTTACAGAGCACTAAAAGACATAGATCAAAAAAAGACCCCAGGAGTAGATGACATTCCCTCACATGTATTCATGTGCTGATATAAGATTGCAGACTAACAGTTCTCATATATAATCTTCAATTGTTCTGGCATTGATATTATTGCCCACACTTTTTGCTCCATGACTTCTAAGGCACCACCAAGCCGCAACACCAAAGCATAAACAGCCCTCCACAGCAGGTGGAAGTGCTCACTCACCTTCATGTCTTGATTTTCTGAGCTGATGTATTTTACACCCCATCTGCACATGTGGCAAACCACAGCAACCATTCCACACTTAACAACTACCTAAATAATTTTTCCAGTTTTCACTAACATCTTTTATTGACCTGAGTGTTTAGAAGTGGTAAATGCTATTCCACACATTCCCTCAGTTTATTCACCCCCACATATTTCTTCACTTTAGATTGTCCGGTCACTCATCATCAAGTGTAAGGTATCAGTGCAGGGTGAGTAAATACCAAATACTCAGATATTAAGTCACTCATTACTTTGAACACCTGGAGCAATAAACTCTTCAAATTAAACAGTTAAACTGAATCTGTTTATTGCACAGAAACTTATTCCTTTTTACAAATGAACGTGAGCTTATACATTTTTTTAAAAATATATCTGCACTCACACTACCTTATAAACATCCAACAATAAGATTACTTATATGGCACTCCAGCCTCAACAACCACCAATCATAAACTAACTTAATCCAAAATGATTTATTCACATGTATGCCTTTTTACTTATTTCTTATTTCCTTGGCTGTCAACTTACTTTTATGCTTCATACAAATACTTTATTTCATTTAGCACTCCAGCCACAATACCACCTTCCATGCTCACCCCCAATTGACTCCATCTAAACGAAAGACCACAAAAAAACAAAGCTACCTTATACTATTCAGTGTAATTGGTGTAGCTGGCATTGGTTGGGGAAGTTTGAACAATTCTGCATATTCCAGTAATGACTTTTCTATTATCTCCCCATCACTTCCTTGAAATTTGATAGTTTTCCCCAGTCTGCAGCTAAATTGACAGGTTGTGCTGCCTTAGAGCATTTCATATTGAAATTCCTATCCAACTTTTCTTCCTCCCCCACTTCCAGTTTGATTATCTGTGCTTCTCATGGTAGATTGACTTTCACTGACCCAAAATCAATCTCACTAACTGGCACTGCCTGGCTTCCACCAACCTCTTTTATACGTGATAAACAGGGTACAAAACACTGCACTTTATCTAGATGCTCATTTTCTATACAGGGCTAAACTATACACAAAGTATTAAATGGCAAATGTGTGTTTACATCTATCCAGACTAACTTCATTGTACCTTTCGGTATTTTATCCCATGAGTTGTACATAAGGGATCATGCAGGCAGTTTAGTTTGCTTCCCCTGAGATAGGGATGAGGCACGTAAGATTTTGGTTTTTCTGGAAGCAAAACCCAAACAAAATTATATATAATTAAGCTCAGTTTTGTGCCATTCCAGATGACTTTGGCGTGATTTCTATTCAGAAAACCCAGTCCAAATATGACATCCTAGCAATTTCTAACTCAAGGAAGTACTTTCACACAAGCCCAAAAATCTTTTCCTCCCACTCAGAACTGGGTGAATGAATACTACCACCACATACCGTATTTACTCGAATCTAAGCCGCACTTTCTTTCGGTTTTTGTAATCCAAAAAACCGGCTGCGGCTTAGAATCGAGTGCAAAGCAAGCGGAAGTTTTGAAAAATGTTGGTAGGTGCTGCCACAACCAACTTCTGCCATCGAATATATGTAGCGCTACACAGGTAAGCTTTGTAGGCACAAAGATAAATACTGGTGTCAAAACCTCTGCACCAGTAAAAAAAAAGAAGGTGCATGACGAGCATTTTTTCTCCGCCCCGAGTTTCGACCAATGCATTTTCATACATTATCCAACAAAGTACATACAAATTCCGTATTGTTCATCTTCAAATGTAGCAGAATTTCAATGTACTAAGAAAATCTGACTGGCAAGACTGTTTGGGATGTTTGTCAACATGGCCAACTCTACGCTCTCAATTTTTTCCTACCTGTGACAAGAAATGATAGCTAATAGGAACTTTTATTAATTGTGTATAACATGCAGTATTCTCTTCATCATAAGAATACGAATATAAATATTTTGCCACGTATTTTTCATGTTTGCTGCTATCTCATTTAAATCCTGTCTGCCTAATAATCTACGAAACTAGAGTGAGACAACAGCAAACGCGGAAGAATATACGTATCGTGTCATGTTTATATTCGTATTATTCTTATGCCTAATAGTGATACAGTCAGAAATGAAGCACGGCAACTGACTAGATTTTTAAACCTAAGATGACTAATTTCTGTGCAGAATTTGATGTACTAAAGAAGCGGCCGCAAAGATTTTCAAACGGAGAAAAATTTTCACCTAACTCTCGTTCAGAACATGTTCTATCATACGCAGTCTATTATTTGGCTCTTTTTGATCATTATCAAAGAAAGCAGCAGTGTAAGTAACAACAAATAGCAGTCTCTTGCCATTGTTTCGCTAATAAGACGATTCCTCTTTTTTCTTTTGTAAGCGGCGGTAGCGCACACAAAAGCAAGCCATGCCGTGAGCCGCGACAGGCCGTAAACACGCACTATCAGAATGCGACAAACAATGCATGACACAGTACAGTAATGCATTTTCAGCTTAAGAGTGACGTAAACACCTATAACAAAGAAAACGGCAATTATCAGATCGAAGCAAACTAAGCAATCGATTCAAACCAGACGAAGCACGTGAAAAAGGAAGGGTAGCCAAATAAATACGGACGGAGCACTTGATGCATAGCAATGACTACCTGGTAAAGCTTAACTGCTATGCTTACGACTTGAACTAAACTACTGTAGCTGTATCGTCATTCATTCGACCTAAATTGTGTCTCGTATTACAATGGACCAACTTTGTTTCGATTTGGAGGTGCGGCCTAAAACTTTTCTCTCCCCTTGAATTTTGAGTCTAAAATTACAGGTGCGGCTTAGATTCAGGAATTTTTTTTTCCTTCATTTCGAGTCTCATTTTTCAGGTGCAGCTTAGATTCGAGTGCGACTTAGATTTGAGTAAATACGGTAAGCCATTTAATCCACAATGAGGTGGGTTCAAATTACTTATTTTTAATACACCCTCATTTGCTGTAGTTATCTGTGACACATACCCAGTAAAAATTTACACATCCTTACTCCTGCACAGCCAGTCAAACTGTAGTCTGCCATTGATTCAGCACACAGGTACCCTGTGTTCACATTTACTGAGAATGCTCCACAATGGCCACACTGTTATCTTCGATGTTTAACATCACTGTGCAAGCTCTAACCTGCAACCACCTTCCCTGTTCCTGTGAAAACATGAGCTGAGATTCCCAAAGTGTCCAGTTTGCTTACACTTCCCACATTGAGATTTCCTATGGTTTTGCTGAGTGTGACCACGCTAACCACATTGATAGCAGACAATCTCTGCATTAAAAACTACCTTCTTTTCCCGAGTTCTGGTCATTGCATCTGTCTCTGCTAAAGTTATGGACCATGGAAATTCAACTTGCACTTTATGAGACATCTTGGCCGATAAACCCCCCAAGAATGTGTCTAGTGTTCTCTGTCGCACCTCATGAAAAATGGCCTCATTGATGTTGTCATTGTGTATTAGCTCATACACATTAATATTTACTTCCTAATCCTGTTAAAAAAAAACTTTCCATGGATTCCCCTTGTTTTAGATTTATACTATTAAGCAGCTCATGATAAAACTTAGATGGTTCCCCGCCTCTTCCTATACCATTGCCGGCCGGTGTGGCTGAGCGGTTCTAGGCGCTTCAGTCTGGAACTGCACGACCACTACGGTCACAGGTTCGAATCCTGCTTTGAGCACGGATGTGTGTGATGTCCTTAGGTTAGTTAGGTTTAAGTAGTTCTAAGTTCTAGGGGACTGATGACCTCAGATGTTAAGTCCCATAGTGCTCAGAGCCATTTTGAATCTGTGCCATTCCAACATCCTTCCAGGATGTCATGGAAAGATTGAGCATTCAGAAGTTTCTCCCTGTTGTGAGCTGGCAAAACACTTTCATTTGGCTACAGCTGTGTCTTCTTTGATTGCTCTGAGAGAAGGCTCATCAAACTAGAAATGAAATATTAGTTCCTTTTATTACATAAATGAATAAAAGATTTACTTAACTTTGACACACTTCTTTGTCACAGGAGTGCTGGATAATTTACAACTGTCATGGGATAGCAAAGAATCACATGATGCACTAATTAACAGACTGTTCTCTTGTGGTACAATGTTCAACACTGACAACACTAAGAATTTTTCAGGAAATTATCTACATGTTGGTCCTAGACAACAATGTTGACTACCACAGCTGACATCTCAAAGTGGGGAGAGCTCTTGCTAGCCTGACACTATGTTGTATGTGTGAGGGCACTGTTATGCTGAGAGGGGTGGTGTGGTCTTCAGGAGTGCCTTCCATACATCATTGCAGGTTACAGGGAGCCTTCTCTTATGTCTGTGAAACTGATTTGTGTTTCCAACATTGATGTGGAATGTGATCTCTGTTTGATACCACACTCATGCCACGTCACATTTGCCCTATCATCCCCCATCAACTTTAATCAAGCCATAGTTAATAATTACTCTTCACTCCCCAATTTTACAACTGCAACTAAATTGTCTGTAAGAGAACCATCCTTCCCTGATTTGCCTGAAAAAGTAGTTGCTACTGAGCCGGTGCTGGTGTCTAACATAGGCAGAGATAAGTTGGGATAATCTACATCTACATCTGCATGTCTACTCTGCAATTTACACTCAAGTGTCTGGCAAGGGTTCATCAAACCACTTACACAATGTTTCTCTACCATTCCACTCTTGAACAGTGTGGGGGTAAAATGAACACGTAACTCAATCCATGTAAGCTCTGATTTCTCTTGTTTTATTACAATGATCATTTATTCCTATGTGTATGGGCGTCAACAAAATATTTTTGCACTTAACATTGGAGATTGAAATTTCATGAAAAGATCTCACCAAAATGAAAAATGCCTTCATTTGAATGATTGCCACCCAAAATCATGTATCATATCTGTTAGACTCTCTCCCCTGCTTTGCAATGAGACAGAATGAACTGACCATCTCTGAACTTTTTCTATGTCCTCTTTCAATCCTATCTGATAAGGATCTCATAAGCAAAGCAATATTCTAGCAGAGAATAGACAAGGGTAGTATAGGCATTCTCTTTAGTAGATCTGTTATATCTTCTTCTAAGTGTTTTTCCAATGAAACACAGTCCTTGGTTCATCTTTCCTATAATGTTACCTATCTGAACATTCCAATTTAAGTTGTTTGTAATTATAAATCCTAGGTATTTAGTTGAACTGACAGCCTGGAGATTAATGTAATTTATCATGTAACCAAAATTTAACAGGATGACTTTATTAGACAGTAAATGAAAGCATCATCTGCAAGCAATCTAAGATGGCTTCTCAGATTGTCACCTAAATCCCTTTCATAGATTATGAACAGCAGAGGGCCTATAATGTTTCCTTGGGGAATACCAAGTATCACTTCTGTTTTATTTGATGACTTTCCATCAGTTATTGTGAACTCTGACCTCTCTGACAGAAAATCATGAATCCAGTTGCACAGCTAACATGATGCTCTATGGGCATGCAGTTCGATTATCAGCTTCTTATGAGGAATAGTATCAAAAGCCTTTTGAAAATCTAGAAATATGGAACCCATTTGAGATCCCCTGTCATCAGCACTCATCACTTCATGAGAATATGGAACTAATTGTGTTTCACAAGAATGATAATTCCTGAATCTCTG
Organism: Schistocerca cancellata; assembly: GCF_023864275.1. Classification (NCBI taxonomy): domain Eukaryota; kingdom Metazoa; phylum Arthropoda; class Insecta; order Orthoptera; family Acrididae; genus Schistocerca; species Schistocerca cancellata. The sequence continues at coordinate 229,710,198 of NC_064628.1, forward strand.
CTGACTGAGTGTCAATCGCTCATTATCCTTGAGGTAACTCATAATGTTTGAACACAGTTTATGATCCAAAATCCTACTGCAAATCAACATCAGTGATATTGGTCTGTATTTCATGGGATTATTTCTACTTCTTTCTTGAGTATTGGTGTGACCTGTGCAATTTTCCATTCTTTAGGTATGGATCTTTCCTTGAGTGAGTGATTGTATATGACTGCTAGCTAAGGAGCTATTACATCAACATACTCTGAAATGAATCTAATAGGTACAAATCTGTACTAGAAGATGTGCCTTTACTGACCAATTTAAACTGCTTCACTACACCAAGGGTATCTACTTGTAATTACTCATGTTGCCAGAAGTTCTTGATTCAAATTCTGGAATATTTACTTTGCCTTCTTTGGTGAAGGAATTTCAGAAAACTGTATTTAGCAACTCTGGCACTGTCACTGGTAACATTACCATTGCTACCATACAGTGATGGTATTGACTGTGTCTTGTTACTGGTATACTTCATATATGACCAGAATCTCTTTGGATTTTCTCCCAGATTTCGAGACAGAGCTGCATTCTGGAAACTGTTAAAAGCATCTTGCATTGAAGTTCACACTAAATTTTGAGCTTCTGTAAAATTTGGCCAACCTTGGAGATTTTGCATTCTTTTAAATTTTTAATGCTTTTTTTTCATTATTTCTGCAACATTGTTCTGACCTGTTTGGAATACCAAGTGGGAAGTGGGGGGGTGGGGGGGGGGGGTGGAGGCTCCATTGTAAGCCACATCTGGTCTACACTTTTTATAGTTAGTTTAGAGATAATGGAGGCTGTTCCCTAGGCAGCTGTCTAGTGAATTTTTATTTGTTATTTTAAATAGATATATTTTGTGTTTATTTTTTGTGGGTTTCAATGTTACAGTGTACAGTCTCGCTACAGCAATGTTGTAGTCACTAATCCCAGTATCCATCATAATGCTCCCTATTTGGTCATTGTTATTTGTTGCTGAGAGGTCACGTATCTTTTTGCAACCATTTACACTTTGAGTGGGCTCCTGAACTAATTACTGAAAATAATTTTTGGAGGAAATATTTATTAGGATTTCAGATGATGTTTTATGCAACCACTGACTTTAAATATGTATTTTCACCAACATATAAAGGTTAGATTTAAGTTGCTACAAAGTATAATTGTGTGAGTGAAGTACCTATTTGAAACAAGACTCAAGACTCCTTTGAACTCTTCAGCAGCTGTATCACCATAGTCAGGTTGTCAGTAAAAGCAACTATTTATTACCTATTGTCAGTTGTCAAATGTAACCTCTATGCATACAAAATCACAGGAACTATCTACTTCATTTTCGCTACAAGATAGATTACTTCTAACAGCAGCAAACACACCACAACCAACAGTATTTAATCTATCCTTTCTGAGCACCATTAGGTCTTTTGTAAAATTTTTGGCTGAACTTATCTCCAGCTTCAGCCAGCTCTCAGTACCTAAAATGATTTGTACTTTAGTGGTTTCTATTTGTGCCTGGAGCTCCAGCCCTTTCCCAGTGCAGCTGTGACAATTTACTACTATAATATGTGTGGTTCCTAGGTCAAACCTTGCCTTGTATTTGCCCTACACCCTCTGAGACTGAAACCCTTTTTGTTGTTTCCTTAGACCACTGCACACAGCCCCCAATACCCATGTACCTGTCTCCTGTGTGTAGTGGACCCCAAACCTATTAAGTGGGACCCAATACCCCACCACACTACCATGCAAGTGGAGTAATCTGCAGCCTACATAGTCACAGAATCATCTGAGCCTCTGATTCAGACCCTCCACTCAGCTCTGTACCAAATGTCTGCAATCAGCCCTGTTACTAATGTTACAAATGGTGAGCTCTGCTTTCATCTCACAAGCCAGACTGGCAGTCTTTACTAATTTAGCTAGATGGATGAAACCAGAGAGACTCTCTTCTGATCCAAAGTGGTACACATCATTAGTACTGACATGAGCCACCATCTGCAATTGTCTGCACCCTGTGCTCTCCATGGCATCTGGAAGAACCCATTCCACACCTTGGATGATTGCCCCAGTATGCACACTAAATGCACATTGGATTTCTTCCCCTTCTTGGCAGCCACGTCCCTAAGGGCCCCATTTATATGCCTACCATTGGAGCTCCTAAGTATCAATAACCCCAACCTCTGTGGCTGCCTGGATCATGCAGGCTGAAAGGCTTCCACAACAAAAGGAAAAGCAACAGCATCTGGCTCAGGATCTTCATTAACCACAGACAGCACCTTAAACCTACTTGTCAGATGCACTAGGGAGACTTTTTAATGGGTCCCCCAGAAAGTCTTTCACTGCCTCCCATATCTTGGGATGACTCCCAGTTGACAACAGGTGAAGGGTGAACCTCATGTGGGCAGTAACTCAAGCATCATCATTAGTGGGCCAATTGGAGGACCACGTTGTATGTGCTGAATGCCCTCAGATCTGCATGTGCATCGGCAACAGCCTCAAACTGCACCTCCTGGAGCTGTGAGTGATGGCCTCCATGTGAACATGGCAGTCACAGTCCCTCTCCATACTGAAGACGATCGAACTGTACGCTACACAGTTAGTAAAAATGCTAGACTGCTGAGTAAGCACACATACATGCAAGAAAGTTAAGAATTAAACTGCTAATTTATTGTCAAGTCTGTCCTATGGTCAGTATTTACATTTGCAAAAGCATCCATGATTACAGTAATATCATTGGTCATTGATTGGGCAGGTGTGCTGCTGCTCCTACAGTGGCAGCATGATGTGCATGGTATGGTATGCTTTCAGCAACAGGCCCTTGCCTTTGTCTTGCATTGTTACATACTAGAACACTGTTAACATGAATCTTTATGATTCCTAGCAGAACTCTTGTCTGAAAGAAGTATGAATGAGCTGTAGAAATAGACTATAGGCAAAATAAATAACAGGCAATTGACTTTGTTCCACAAAAAAATTATTATTAAGGTCTACACTACAGTAATTTCACTATCGTGAAAGGTAGTGTTATTCAAAACCATCAGTTAGATGGTAAAAGCAATATTAATAGAAAACCTCCATTTCTTTTAAGGCCACACTAAAACATTACAATACTGCAAATTTCACTGGTCTCGAACAATCAAAAACGAAAAATGGAAAAATGAAGAATAACTTCATGGAAAATTATTCTTTTTCTGCCATATAAAATGAAGGTCTTTCCTGTATTTATTACAATATTGTTTTAAATATAAATTTCTGTTATCAGTATTCCATGGAAATCATCAACTGGGTGGTAACAAGAATATGTATTTGAACTAATTCTCTGAAGACCACATTAAAACATAACAGGTCTGTAAAATCAGTGTGTTTAAGCTGTCAAATACTGAATAAAAGATAAATTATGGGAAACTATTGTATTTCTGTTTTTCAAAACAGAAATGTTCATTATAAGTATTCTATGGAAATCTGTTTCAATAAAGTCTTATAAGAGGGCTCTTCTGCATGATTCTGACCTTATTGGTCACACAGGATGTAATAAAAATCACAGGAGCTAAGATAGGAAATTCAGTATTTCATCTGTATTACCTAATATAGGTAATAGATCCAATGGCACTACAAAGAGGACAGCTTCTTGTCAGATATAAATCAATTTTCAAAAACAATTGTAATTCATGATAATATAACAACAAAATTATAGTTATATGTAATGACTTTGAAGATAATTATTTAATTGTGTTTGATAATTTCTTGTTTTATTTTTCTGTGTTGTTTTTATGTTCATAGGTATACAGGAGAAACTGAAGACCATCTACAAATTGAGGAGAAAGATGCTGGGAAACAAAACACAGATTCAGCTGAAGGAACCAGAATTAAACAATCAAATATTATAGCTACTGGGAGACAAATACTAAACATCGACAAATTTAAAAGGCCAACAAAATTGTCAACAAAAATTGTTGCATATGAAATTGCGTTATATTGTAAGACACACAGTTATTTGATCAAGTACTTACTAAGATTACGGATTTGACACAAGTATTCTTGAAAATATTATCATTTTCTTTCTCTTTCAGTGATCCTGTGCATCCTGACATCCCAGCTTGTGATACAAGCAGGCTCATCTATTGAAGCAGTAGACCCATTGGCCATATCAGGTCTCATTATTGTTTTACTGTGTATTGTCTGTATATTGATTTCCATTGGACGGCAACCAGTGTCAGAAAAGGAATTAACTTTTAAGGTACACAAAAATTGATGATATGGTAAACACTATTAAAGCAACTCAGTTTTAAAGAACTTGAGAAGTGGTGGTATTTGAGAACTGTTGTACTGCATGAAGGGATCAAATTTTTTATAATGTGCAGAATTTTGGTGTCTACCAGATGTATCAACATTTCAGGTCAAATTTTGAATACTAAAGGAAAGTAGTATTGTAGAACACAAATTAGTAATTGCAGTCCTCTCCAGTAATACTATATAAAAGGCAAGATTATAATGTGTTAAATCTCAAGACATATGGAGTACATGTTATGAAAGTCATTTCATGCAGTAATAATCAAGCATATTGATAATATCATCCATTCCTTACAGACTGTGAAAAAATGCAGGTAGCAGGAAAACTAAAGTTTTGAATGATTCATTGATTTTATTTTGTTTGTGAAATTTCAATTTGTCATTCAGTACTCATTCCAAAAGGATTACAATATTCCTAGTATAGGTAATTATATATTATCCAGAAGCTGCACACTGGACAAAAATTCAATATTCCAATATCCTATAATTGCTTATGGCATAAACTTGGTGCATGCATATGTAGAACTGCTCAACTATAATTGTAATTGTAGTTTGAATAATAAATAATTTTTTTTGTTTCAGGTACCATTTATACCAATTCTGCCTGCAATATGTATTTTTGTCAACACTTATTTAATGATGATGTTGGATGTATTCACATGGATCCGATTTGGTGTATGGCTCATTATAGGTAAATATACTAATTGTTTTAAGAAGGTAGTGTTCCACAGCTCATAAATATTTTAAAAAAAAAACATCATTATTCAGTACCAAGAGCTACTGACAAAAATTTCTTTATTGTATAACCAGTTTCAGTCCACAGACTATTATCAGGGCTCCTGTTTACCTTTGGCATGCAGGATATCTGATGATAATCTGTGGACTGAAACAATATAGTAAAGAAATCTTCACTAGTGGCTCTTGCCAGGCAGTAATAAAATGTTTAATATACAATTTCTGTGTTTTTTTAGTGTAATATAGTGCACTAAAGGAACCATTCATTGTTCATGTCAACTTCATTGCTGGCAATATAAAAAATTCCAGTGCATGTTAGTATTTCCTTATACTCAACATAATAATCATCCACCAGGAGTGGGCACAAATCAAAATAAATGATAGGACAGTGGTTGTGTAGGGGATAGGAATAATAAAAAGACTATTTTCAGCAGAAGAGCAAATTTAAGTACGATATGAACAGAGAAAGATAAATATCACAGTCATCAAAAACATTCTGGAGGGGTGAGGGGAATATAAGAGCAGTATAAAATAGCTGGGGGAGACACAAATGGAGAAAAAGGTAATGGAGAGTATTGGAGAGAAATATGAAAGTTCAACATCTTGTTGATGATGTGGCCTTTATAGGTGGGACACAAGTTTGGATAGGACAAGAATGGGGAATAAAAATTTCCATGTTGTTTTATGAGGAACCATCCCAGTTTGCCTTAATCAGCTTGGGAAAATAGCTGGGAACTTCCATCATGGGGAGGATGAAGGAGAAATCAGAGATTGATGGAGAAGGTGGGAAATGTAGGAGTCAGTGAGAGGGATGACAATACAGGATATGAGAGGGATAGGAAGAGGAGATGTGGAAGAGGGAGGAGTGGGAGCAGGAGGAGGATTCTGGAAACAGAAAGGAAGTCAGGCAAGGAGAGGAAACACAATACAGTGATGGGGTGAGAGGGAGAGGAGAGTGAAAGAAAAAGGGGCAAGAGTGTAAAACTGAGAGGTTGTGAGGAGAAATAATGAGAATTATGAATGGATGCTATGAGTATGGGAGTTATGTCCAGAGATTGGAAGAATGGTGCATAAAGCAAATAGATGGGAGTGTGGTAGGGAGAGTGTGATGGTTGTTGTATTGATGACAGGTCAGTGGAGATGGTGAAGTGACGTAATGATTATGATGGAATGGGGAGTTAGGCCAGTGGAGTAGTTGAGAGGAAATTGATAAAGGTCAGAAGGAAAGAGAGCAATATAATAGGAGGTGACAGCAGAAGAGGAACAGAGTTTAAGAAGGAAAGCGAAAGAGAGATAGTCCCCTATTGTAGAAAGGTAACTAGAGTACAAAAATTAAAAGTACATGCAGATGCTTGTTATAATATAGTCCTCCAGCACTCTGAATCCCACTGAATTTTTAATCTTTCACTTAATTATATTCACGCTAGATTTGTCAAATATCTATTGTGCATTGGTCACTACTTGCAGTGGAAGACATTCCTTTGTCATCTGTAACCTTCTTATCACCAACTCCCATGATCCGTCAATAACACTTTGTCTTAACTTCATCAGTTGAAAATTATCCAGATGCAAACTTTTCGGTGCACACAACAATTAGACACTAAGTGACCTGCCAGTTTCACCCAACCATCAACAGGTACACTTTAAGAGTTTGACAGCTCCGCTCTTGCCTCTGTCATTTCCAAAACCCCTCATAGAAAAAGCCTATCTTCTGTAACACCTACCACGTAAAGTCTTAAGACCAGTCTTAAACTAATAATTATCCCTGTGGAAAAGGCTCAGTACTGTGAAGAAAGATGAGAATTCAGCATCTTGTTGATGGTGTGGCCTTTATAGGTGGGACACAAATTTGGAAAGAACAAGAATGGAGAATAAAAATTTCCATATTGTTTTATGAGGAACCATCCCTGTTTACCTTAATCAGCTAGGGAAAATAGCTGGAAACTTACATTGTGAGGGTCAGATGGTGATTTGAACCCTGCTCCTCCCAAATATGTGATAACCACTATGCCAACTCACTTGGTTCACTACTGTGATAGTATACTACGGGAATTAGCTGATGGAGAGTATTTGCCAAATGGTAGATTACTGTACTCGCAAATCTTAACACTGAAATTCTCTACCACATATCCTACTTGATCTGAATACTTGCAAATGTCTTTCACCTGAAACCACCACTTCCTCCTCCTGCTCCCAACCTTCATCACTCCCCATGTGTTCTTATTTTAAATGTTTCCTAAAATTCATAAGTCCAACTCCCTTGTATGCCTTATTGATTTTGGTCACTCTGCATCCATCAGAACATATTGCTATTCTCAATACTAGCTTCCCCTGTTCAGATGGTTTTATAAGATTCTCTGTCTACAGAAAAAACTACTATCAACAGTACTTCATCTGTGATGTAGACACATCTACCTAACTCAAAAGGCATTACCCTACATAGGGATATGATGGATTCTGTACATACAGCGACAAAAAAATTTTCTCGGATAATGCTAGAAACCTCACCAAGTATGATAAGGCCATATGGTTCACAACTCACCTCTCATGTCATCCTTCTATGATCCCCTAATACTTTCTGATTCATTGTCATCATTGCACAGTACCAACAACCAACCAGCACCTGAATGTTGCAACAACATTATTCCACAGATTTAAACTACCTTTCATCATGCACTGGGGAAAAAAATACTGCAAAGATCTTTGCTGTACAACCATAGTAATATTTTGCAGCTTACCAGTATTTGGTCCATCTATTTATCATTCATACTTTCAACATCAAGCCTCCTTTGATCATACTCTTGTGAATTACACATTGATAGATTTCTTCCACACACCCAAATCAAAAGTTAAGCATAAACAGAGAAAAGGAAAATGGAAAGAGGAAAGGTAAGTAATTACTGTAAATAGCCATTAACATTACCCAGCAAACTTATTACCATGTTCTCATATCAGAAGACAGGCTGTGGCAGTGGAGGCTCTCCTGTAAACAGCAGCTTGCTGGGAAGATTTGCCTGCACGAGTACAAACAGTTGGGTGGCTGCACTGCCCTAGACATGAACTACTGCCATCCAAAGCAGGAGGCTAGCTGTGGCTGAAGTGAGCCCATGGTAGCCCACCAGCTGGAAGGCAAAGTCTCCAGGAGTGGAACTAGCCCAAGTAGTTGACTCATTTATTATAGAATCCAGTCTCATGCAGGCACCTTGCAGAACCCCATTACCTCGTTGCCTGGTATGGATGTACCTTCATAGTAGGCTCTGCCAGGTTCAAAATACTTTGGTTAGAAATGATGGGTTTTTATACTGGTTAGGTGCTCATATGCCATGCCAATGTGCTGCTTCTAACAACATACACTGAAATAAGGCAATGGACAGTAGGTGTGCCAAGTAGCCTGCCAATGCTGTGGTCAGACCACCTATCTCGCCATTGGCAGTACTGCAAGCAATGGTCCATGAAACCTGTCTGCAACAGCTGTTATTACTCGGTAGCACCAAAAAATTGTGTTTGCACTTCGTTTCTCTCAGGGAATCAGTGTGGTTTCTAAAGAACACTTACGTGAAAAACAGCTTCTTTATTCATGTATTATAGCCTGCAAACAGCAGACAGAGATGAATGGAAAGTTTATCTTTGTAAATATTTGTAAGCCATTCAGCACTCCCATATTGTCAACTAATAACCATTATATAATGCTATGGAGTATCTCCACAGATCTGCAGCTTGTATAATGAATTTTTGACTAACAGATAAACTTGTACTAATATGATACATGATAAATGGAGATAGAAATGAAAGTAACATCTTATGTGTCATAAGCAAGCAAAATAAGACCCCTCAGTACACATAAATATTGTGTCAAATAATGTCAGTAGGACTATCAGATTGTTAACTGATGATTCTGTTGTCTACAATGATTGAAAGGCAATTTAGAAAGACTTAAGCATAAATTTCCATAGATTTAAAGAATGGCAGCACTCTTTAAATGTGAATTAATGCTAAAAAATATCCATAACAGAAACAATGTGTTAGTATCTGCTTACAAGATTAGTGCTAAACTTCCATTGGCCATCATTAATGCTAAACTTCCATTAATGCTAAACTTCCATTTTTTCCAATATTTAGGTATAACACTAAGAGGTAATGACGAATGGTGCCACGTATTTTTTTCAAATACAGGCAATTTTATGTATAGATGTTTATAACTGTCTAGGCCAGTTTGACAACCCAAACCCAAATAACTGGAGGATGACACGTAAGAAATAGTAAAATTTTATAAAACTATGGCTCTTACAGTACTTCTTCATGGCAGTAAATGCTGGGTATTGGCAAAAAGAAAGTAGTATAACCAAATACCGAAACATGTAATATGAATGGGTACAGAGAAAGAACTGTAAATGACTTTTCAAACTAGCATTAGCTTACAATCCAGCAGGAAGAGGACATGTTGGAAGACCTAAGAAGCAACAGACAGACAATATGCGAAGCCTGAATGGAATCAATGCATAATCCATGAAGTGTAGAAGAAGAAAAAGAAGACAACTAAGAAGTAATATGAAATGCAGCAAACTGTGAAAATCAATGATAGGTAAGGCAAATGTGGATTTAGCGGAAGGATTCTCACAAACCACTGTGCACCTGTACAGGAAATCACAGACACGACCAATTCCATAACACTGTTTCATCATTTGCAGTCCTTCTCGAGTATGAATGACAGTAGACATAAAGTGAATTCAAAGATGTGCTGTTAGTATCATAAACAGTTGGTACAGTCCATATGAAAAAGTAACAAAAATGTCCAGAGATTGTAAATGGGGCTCTTCGTAATAAAGATGACATGATCATTTCAAAATCCTCTAGGGTGAATTTAGAAAACAAGTAGTTCAGGAAAACAATGTGACAGTTCTGCTTCCTCCATCATATATTTTGCACAGGAATATCAAGGAATACAGGTGGTCCCATTTCCCTTACTTAATACACAAATGAAAACGGACAGAAAGTCACTATCATTGGTGCAAAGAACTCTCTGCCAGAAGCAGTAAAGTGACTTGTAGGGTATAGTGTAGTCATTTAGTGGAGAAAATTTAAAAAAAAAAAAACTGAGTATTGGACCAAATTTGTAATTGGATTCAGGATAACCTTGCAGACAGAACTCAACATGTTGTTCTAAATAAAAAAAAATCAAGAGATGTAAAGGTAATTTTGGGAGTACCCTAAGGAGTGTTACAGACCCTTATCTGTTTATAGTTATACTGCCCAAAGGGCACCCAGAAGGGGAGGAGGAAATGAAAAGAAACTTCCCAGGTTGAGAGGGTGTGATATGTCATTTCAGTGGTTACAAAATGGAGTCAAATTTATAAAGAACTGCAGTATGAGCCCACATATCAGTAAGACGTTACACACACTCTTTCTTGGACACATGCACTAATTTGGTTGGGAATGGTGTCATAAAGCCATTGTATCCACTCCTAAAGCAATCTGGCGCACAATTGTTGTAACTGATCATGGATATCCTGGATACTGCTACTCTGATCCCACATATATTCTATCAGTGACAGATCTGCAGATCTTGTTGACCAAGGAAATAGCTTAACATCATGCAGCATCTGACAAATAAATGTGCCATGTGTGGCTGAGCATTGTCCTGTTCAAAAATTACAGACAGTTTGTTTCCCCTTATTAATGCATGAATGGAAAAGGACAGAAAATTACTAATATTGGTACAAAGTACACTCCACTATATGCATTAAAGTGACATGTGGAGTATAGTGCAGTCATTATGTAAACAAAATTGAAAAAAAGTAAGTGTTATCATTAAATTCAGGACTTCCTTGCAAATAGAACTTAATGGAACAAAATCAACAGATGTAAAGGGAATTTGGGATTAACCAAAGGGATTGTTACAGGCCCATATCTCTTTACAGTTCACACTGCCTGACAAAATGTGAAGCATACAGAATAGGAGGTGGAAATGAAATGAAACTTCACAGCTTGAGAGCATATGTGATGTTATTTCAGTGATTACAAAATGGAGTCAGGCTTACAAAGAACTTGACGGTATGAGCTCATATATCAGTATAATGTTGCAAACCCTCTGGTTTGGATGCAAGCACTGATTTGGTTGGGAAGGGTGTCATATTCACTCCTGAGGCAAACTGGCCCACGACTGTTATAACTGATTCTCGATATCCTGTATACTATCACTGCTAGACCCAATATGTTCTATCAGGGACAGATCTTCAGATCTTGCTGACCACATGAGTACCTTAAAATCATGCATACAGTTAACAATGAAGTGAGCCATGTGTGGATGAGTATTATCCTGTTGAAAAATGTCATCATGATACTGCCGCATGAGAGGTAACACATGAGAATGCTGGATGTCCATGACATACCACTGTGCAATCAGAGTTCTCTCTGTCTCAACCAGTCAAGACCTGACATCACATCCACTGGTTCCCCAAATCACAATGCCAGGAGTAACACTGCTGTGAATCTCCAAAAGATTGGAAGTATGGGTCCTCTCCCCAGGTCACTGCCATGCTTAATGATGATGGTCATTTAGGGTAGTGCAGAACTATGATTCATCACTGAACACAGTGCAATACCCTCGTCAGCTGTCCATATTTCCCAGTCAGGCACCACTCCAAATGCAGCTGCTTGTGTTGTAATGTCAATGGCAGTATACACATGTGACAGTACATAATTCTCTAGTCTGGCTGCTGTTAATTTCTAATCATTAGTGCAGGATGACATGTAATTTTGCTGGGATTATGGTGAGAGTTTATAGCAGGTGCAAATATGATGGAGTTATGATGTGATTTGTGCACAATAGGGTGATCCTCCCTTCTGGTGATCGGATGGGGTCAACAAGTATGCCTGCCCTTACATTCCCAAGCAGACAAGTGTCTGCTCACTGTTACACCAGAACGCCCTAAAAACCTGGATGGTGCATAATATGACTAGTCTGCCAAAAGGTGACTAATAATGAGCCAGCTTTGAAACTCTGTCAGGTGCTGATAATGCTGTCTCAGATGAGAACACAGCACCACTGTGTACTTCACAGTGATCACTCAACATCTGACACTGTCCACACCCTTTAAATGCTATATCAGGCATGATATCAACACAGATAATACCAGTGTACTCTGGTGGCCATTCTACCTGCCACAAATAATTGCAACACTAAATCATACCACTGATAGTATGCACATGTACAATTTCACATTGACATCTGACCAAGTCTTCTATGTGCTTCACTTTTTTTTTTTTGCCAGGCAGTGCACTGGGTGGTGATAGTTAAACTTTTGCAATTTTAACCAATGTAGATGGAAAACTATTTATCATATGCGTATTCAGCTTTATAGGAATGATGTTCAATCTGTCCATTGCTGGACACAATGTGCAGTCTTCAATTAGTGCATGAGCTCTATCATGAGAGCTGAACATTCTACTGTTTGAAAAGATCTGTGAATAATTGTGTAATGGTATATTAGTGTGGTACCAGGATGTCATGGATGCAGACAGTCATCACATTGAGCACCATTTGCAACCTGGAATGTAAACATGGTACACAACTATCAAATGTTACCTTCTCATGTGGAAATTAAAATGTGTTTCCTTTAGTGGTTTATTCATTGTTTCTCTTCTGCATGTCCTTACAAATGTTTGCATAATGTTTCATTTTCCTGCAATCACTTGTTTTTCATGGGCCCCTCTCAAGTAGTGAAAATTTAATTATAACCAAGTTATATGTTACTGATATAGTGGATAATGTTGAAAGTTCCATGAGGCTATTTACGGATAATGCAGTTGTTTATAAGAAGGATGCAATGACAGGAAACTGTAGTAAATTCAGCAAGACTTGCAGAGAATAGATTAATGATGCAGGAACTGGCAGTTACCCTGAACATGTATAAATGTAACATATAGTGCATAAGCAGGTGAACAGATCCACTATCCTTTAATTACATTATTGGCAACGAATTGCTGGAAACATTAAATATCGTAAAACACCTAGCATTAGCCATTCAAAGGGATGTAAAGTGGAATGATGACTTAAAACAAATAGGAAAAGCAGGTGACAGGCTTATATTCATTGGCATTGGGAGAATCTTAGGGAAATTTAATTCATCCATGAAAGAAGTAGTTAAAAAATTACATGTTTCACAAATTATTGAGAATTCTTCACATGAATGGGACCACCACTATGTTGGATCAATAGAGGAGATAGAGAATATCCAATGAAAAACATCATTTAGTTGGTGGAAGAACATTACCAAGATGCTCAACAAACTTCAGCGGCAGACATTACAAGAGAAGAGTTGCATATCACAAGGTGTGTTTACTATTGAAATTTCATGGCCTACGTTCCCAGAGTAACTCATACACATATCATAAAATGTTGATGACAAGAAAATTCAAGAAACTAGAGATCACGCAAAGGCTTATTCACAGTCGTTCTTGTTACGTGCCTTTCGTGAATGGAATATGGGAAGAGGATAAGATGGTAGTACCAGAAATATGCTTTGCCTCACACCATACAGTGGCTGGTGGAGTACAGATTTGTATGAAGATATTATTTAGAACCTTTCCTCAATTATGTATTTTGGACAACCTAGTATGGTATAAATCCTGTGACTGAGCTGTGCTTTGTTTTGTCCTGATACTGGAACATATTTTCTTTTCTTGATTAGACATAACTTTTGGATATAGTCTCTAGACTTAAATTTATGATTATTCTTAACCTATTACCCAACCATACGTAAAGCAACTTGGAATATTAGCTATATCATTAAAAAAAACTGTCCTGCAACCTTTGTGATAATAACCAGCCACTGACCAAATCAAGTGAATTATCAGCACAATATGGCCAATCAACTGCAGTTTGTGCTACTCATTGCCAAAGATAAGATCAACACTTGCTTTGGGACTCATGCTGTATAAATGTTCATCTGCAATAACAATTCTGGAGTTCACAAGTGGTAAATGTCCTTTTGCTATATCTTGAGGTCCCACAATCCATTCACCTTAACCTAAGCTATTCCCTTTGTCCTCTCTAACATACTCTTCAGATTCCAATCCTCTCTGTAAATAATTTTAGGTCTTTATAATATTGCCTATTCTAACTTTATTAATCATCAGAATTTGTTGTTTGTTATACATTAATAATGACAATTTTTCTTAGTTCTACACCCTTCCTCACACTCTGTTGGTTACGGCTCTTTTATTTGTTTCCTTGCTCCTTATAACCTGTTCCCCCTTTCTGTCATGTATGTAACACAGTCCCCTCTATACCTAGCACTGTGAGTTGTCCTGCAATCCTACACCCTGCCTTGCACCCCACCTTGTACCCATTGCATGCAAACTTGCACTCTTGCCTCACCCTCCTCTCCCTTCATAATGGACCACCAGTTACATCACACAACAGTGCTGTGACTTTCATGTACCTAAATGATAACTCTTGTGTCATCATACTGATCTCTCACTACTATATTGGCAGAATTGTACTCTGTCCTATGGGCATGCAAGATGAGCAGACAATCAGATTCATTCTCCAGTTAAACAGGTTAAATCAAGACTCATTTGTGAATGGACCAGTACCCCACTGTTCCCAGGCTCATTTGTGGTGGGCAAGACAGCGGGTTTGTTTTAACTGCTTGTCTGCCTATGCATTCATGTACAGGGTATTAGTTCTACTTCTGGTTGTACTGTCACAAATAATCTCTACAGTCATTTGCTGGAAAGAGGTAATAAAATATAAAGATGATAAGGAGACACAAACAGCAAGAGAAAGGTAGGAACTTATAATGCTGTGTGTTGCTCTGTGAATTTTGTCTGACCGTAATAGATATCTCCATCACACTAATTTATATGCAGTTGAAAACTTTGTGCAGCAACTGTGAATGGAATGTGTGTGGTAGAAAAACACTACAAGAGATAAGTTGTACCTTAGAGGTAGTTATTGACCATTATTTTGTTAATTTTTCAGGGCTCTTGATTTACTTCACCATTGGTTACTGTATCAGTGACCCAAAGGACAAAAACACAAATGATGTTACTGCACAGGGGCTGGATAATTTGGCATACACGGAAAATGCTGAATGAGCTCTCTTGCTGCTACAATAATGTGACATATATATGTATATACAGTAACTGGATAAACACAATTCATCATGGATAAAAAATCTTTGTAGCTTGCGTGCTTCTATCTGTATTTGTTTTTTATTAATTTGTAATGTTGAACAACTCACAAATAAATTTATTCAGTTACTTTTTTAATAAAAATGTAGCTTTGAGAAACATATGAATGTTCATGATTATCCCTATCATCATTAAGTAAAATACGTACAACCATCCATCATCAATGACAAGCTGAGAACACTATAGGAATCTCACCAATACCAAATTGTAACAGTGACACTCAGTATACTTGTGACACTAAGAAATCAGGGTAATTGGGTTTGTATGAACTCATTGAACAGGATGATATTTGCTACTGGCAATAGTGCTTTTCAGTTCTCCCATAAAAAACAGCACATTTTTACGCAGATTAACAACATGAGGAAAAAACTGCTGCTGTACATGGAATATCTGTACAAGAGTTGCATTATCAAAAATAACTCATCTCTACTCAACAATCAAACTTGTTAAAAACATATAATTGTTATGTTCAAAAACTTAAATAAACCAAATTGACGTTCCACAGTAATATTTATTTAATACAAACAATCCTGTTGGAGGAACGTCCTCAACCGAGCATTATACCAGAGTTTGAAAATACCACTACAGTTGTAAAGTTCTTTTAGTATCACATGACCATTTTTGGGCTCTTATAAGCCCATCTTCAGCTGTTGTAACTTGGTGCTGTGACTCCCGAGTGCCGCGATGTATGTGTACAAGGCATGGTGTGCGCTGTGCTGTGCTCGGGGGTCACAGCACCAAGCTACAACACCTGAAGATGGGCTTATAAGAGCCTGAAACTGATCGTGTAATAATAAAAGAACTTTACAACTTCTGCGGTATTTTCAACTTCTGGGAATTATTTAATAGTTCATTACAAATGCCTTTTGGCTTTATAGGCCATCCTCAGATAACTTAACACTAAACAGATAGTCCACACATCACTGAGAGTTCAAAGGTGTGCAAAATTTATATATATATATATATAATTAAAAAGAAAGATGATGAGACTTACCAAACAAAAGCGCTGGCAGGTCGATAGACACACAAACAAACACAAACATACACACAAAAATCTAGCTTTCGCAACCAACGGTTGCCTCGTCAGGAAAGAGGGAAGGAGAAGGGAAGACAAAAGGATATGGGTTTTAAGGGAGAGGGTAAGGAGTCATTCCAATCCCGGGAGCGGAAAGACTTACCTTAGGGGGAAAAAAGGACAGGTATACACTCGCACACACACACATATATCCATCCGCATATACACAGACACAAGCAGACATTTGTAAAGGCAAAAAGTGTATATATATATATATATATATATATATATATATATATATATATATATATATATATATATACACACAAAAATCTAGCTTTCGCAACCAACGGTTGCCTCGTCAGGAAAGAGGGAAGGAGAAGGAAAGACAAAAGGATATGGGTTTTAAGGGAGAGGGTAAGGAGTCATTCCAATCCCAGGAGCGGAAAGACTTACCTTAGGGGGAAAAAAGGAAAAAAGGACAGGTATACACTCGCACGCACACACATATCCATCCGCATATGTCTGTGTATATGCGGATGGATATGTGTGTGTGTGCGAGTGTATACCTGTCCTTTTTTCCTTTTTTCCCCCTAAGGTAAGTCTTTCCGCTCCCGGGATTGGAATGACTCCTTACCCTCTCCCTTAAAACCCATATCCTTTTGTCTTTCCTTCTCCTTCCCTCTTTCCTGACGAGGCAACCGTTGGTTGCGAAAGCTAGATTTTTGTGTGTATGTTTGTGTTTGTTTGTGTGTCTATCGACCTGCCAGCGCTTTTGTTTGGTAAGTCTCATCATCTTTCTTTTTAAATATATTTTTCCCACGTGGAATGTTTCCCTCTATTATATTCATATATATATATAGGGTTGGTCCTGTTGATGCTATTGGTAGCTGGAATTTCACTAGGTATGGCCTGCATCTCAAGAGGAAATGGGAGGATAAATTGGCTGGGCTGATAGCAAAATCCTTAAGGGAGGGCACTGAAACTCATGGGAGTACCTCTTTTCTAGGCTAAGATCAATGTCCTGTGATACAACATTCAGTGGAATCAAGCATAATGAGAAACTCAGGCATGGAGATTCTTATAAAAGTACAGTGAAAATACAACATTCAGTGGAATCAAGCATAATGAGAAGCTCAGGCCTGGAGATTCTTATAAAAGTACAGTGAAAAATAATGTTCATATATTGCATCAGAAAATGAGGAGCATAAAAAAAAACAAAGTAGATGAACTTCTTGTTTTTTTTTTTTTCTTCAAAGATTTAGAAAAAAGAATGCAATAGATGTACTAAGCCTATCTGAACATCATAAAGTAATAGATATGGAAAAGGTAAATGTAAGTGGATATAAGTTTGCAGTACGTGTAAGTAGAGACAAAATGGAAAAAAGGAGGGGTTGCCACATATGTTAAAAGTTATCATAGTGTGAAAAATATAGAAACTAAAAAATTTTGTGTAGAGCAACATATAGAGGCATGGGCCTCTGGTCTTAGACTAAATAATAGTAATTTTATAATTGTAACTGTGTATAGGTCCCCATTATGAAATTTTCCACTATTTCTGAAAAATGTGGGTTTTTTGTTGTGCTATCTGTCAATCAGAGGGAAGCAAATCATTATTTGTGGGGATTTCAATTAGTGAGGATTTTCTGAATAAGTCTTATAAGAAGAATGATCTTGAAGTATTACTCAATTCTTTCAATTTGACATCAGTTTTTGATTTTCTGCTCGGGTAGTACAGGAAAGCAGCAGACTGATAAATAATATTTTCATAGATGAAGATAACTTTAATCAAATAAACATTTACCCCATTAAGAATGGTCTTCCTGATCATGATATACAGTTAGTTACAGCAATGGCACACAGTCCTCCAAAACGATGCACTTGATTAACAATTTAATGATTGCAAAGTTTAGGGAAAACTTTCAGCAGTTAGACTAGGATGAGGTGTATCAGGAACCTGATGCTAATTTAAAATATAAGTTATTTTATGAAGTGTTTGTGAGTATTTTTGAAAACAGTTTCC
The DNA here is from genome assembly GCF_023864275.1 of Schistocerca cancellata. NCBI lineage: Eukaryota > Metazoa > Arthropoda > Insecta > Orthoptera > Acrididae > Schistocerca > Schistocerca cancellata. The sequence goes on from NC_064628.1 coordinate 229,728,464, forward strand.
CAAAGAAAAGAGTAAAATATAATTTTAAAAAACTGGAAGAAACCATGACCTGATAAAGGGATAAAAATATCTTGTAACCAGAAAAGTGAAATGTATCTAATAGCATACAAGAGAAGTGATTAGATTAGATTAGATTCAGATTTTGTTCCATAGATCTAGAAATAAGATGATTCTTGTGGGTGTAGATGATGTCAGAAAATACAACATAAAAATCATAGAACAACTGAATATAATACTCACTTCCCTAATCAAAATATGTGAATACATTATAGTAAATTGGAGCTGCTAATGTTTACAGAATTAATATATTGTCAGAATGAAACATAGTTATGCACTTTTAATAAAGTTATCATACACAAAATGCCTAATCTTGACTGTTGCAACCAAGTGCTGTGAGAACTGAAATCCAACAGACATTTTTACTTAAGCTGGTCTAACAGTCCCTGTTAAGATATTCATCTATAGATTAGAAGGAGTTGCCTATCAAAAAGTCTTTCAGACTCTGTTTAAACTGTGCTTTTCATGAAATCAAGCTCTAAATGGTTGCTGACAATCTATTGAAAATGTGGGTTCCTGAATACTGGACCAATTTTTGGACCCAGATAAATGATTCTGGTCTTTATGTAGACTGTTCTTATGTCTATGATACTACGTATTGAGCTATTGGTTGGAAATAGAGTCAGATTATTTGCAAAACTTTCATCAAGGAATAAATATCCTGTGAAACATTGATTGGAATACCCAGTTACTAGAATAGATTTCTACATATGTTTCTGAATTTACATCACAAATGAGTCTCATTAGACGCTTTTGCACTCTAAAGACTATTGCTTGGTTTGACGAGTTACCCCAGAATATGATCCCATGTGACATAATAGAATGAAAGAAATTTAACACTATCAACCTCTTTGATCTCCATGTCTTCATGTGTTATACACATGCTAGAAGGAAATCTCTTACAGATTTTGAACTGCATATTGTGGGTCTTTTCAAAGCTTAATGACAGTGAATTAACTTTAAACCATTTATTACTGTCAGTGAAATTTTGGTTAGCAGGATTTCTAAATCTGTACTTGGCTCACTATTAATAATAATAATAATAATATAATAATAATATAATAATAATAATAATAATAATAATAATAATAGCTTTATTCAACATCGAATGGTACACTGCACATGTACAAAGAAACAGTAATGATTAAAGTTATTTGTGCAATACACAAGACACATTCTTCTGAATACGCCATTAATTTACAACAAAATTACAATAAGATGTTTACATCTACATCTACATTTATACTCCGCAAGCCACCCAACGGTGTGTGGCGGAGGGCACTTTACGTGCCACTGTCATTATCTCCCTTTCCTGTTCCAGTCGCGTATGGTTCGCGGGAAGAACGACTGTCTGAAAGCCTCTGTGCGCGCTCTAATCTCTCTAATTTTACATTCGTGATCTCCTCGGGAGGTATAAGTAGGGGGAAGCAATATATTCGATACCTCATCGAGAAACGCACCCTCTCGAAACCTGGCGAGCAAGCTACACCGCGATGCAGAGCGCCTCTCTTGCAGAGTCTGCCACTTGAGTTTGTTAAACATCTCCGTAACGCTATCACGGTTACCAAATAACCCTGTGACGAAACGCGCCGCTCTTCTTTGGATCTTCTCTATCTCCTCCGTCAACCCGATCTGGTACGGATCCCACACTGATGAGCAATACTCAAGTATAGGTCGAACGAGTGTTTTGTAAGCCACCTCCTTTGTTGATGGACTACATTTTCTAAGGACTCTCCCAATGAATCTCAACCTGGTACCCGCCTTACCAACAATTAATTTTATATGATCATTCCACTTCAAATCGTTCCGCACGCATACTCCCAGATATTTTACAGAAGTAACTGCTACCAGTGTTTGTTCCGCTATCATATAATCATACAATAAAGGATCCTTCTTTCTATGTATTCGCAATACATTACATTTGTCTATGTTAAGGGTCAGTTGCCACTCCCTGCACCAAGTGCCTATCCGCTGCAGATCTTCCTGCATTTCGCTACAATTTTCTAATGCTGCAACTTCTCTGTATACTACAGCATCATCCGCGAAAAGCCGCATGGAACTTCCGACACTATCTACTAGGTCATTTATATATATTGTGAAAAGCAATGGTCCCATAACACTCCCCTGTGGCACGCCAGAGGTTACTTTAACGTCTGTAGATGTCTCTCCATTGAGAACAACATGCTGTGTTCTGTTTGCTAAAAACTCTTCAATCCAGCCACACAGCTGGTCTGATATTCCGTAGGCTCTTACTTTGTTTATCAGACGACAGTGCGGAACTGTATCGAACGCCTTCCGGAAGTCAAGGAAAATGGCATCTACCTGGGAGCCTGTATCTAATATTTTCTGGGTTTCATGAACAAATAATGCGAGTTGGGTTTCACACGATCGCTGTTTCCGGAATCCATGTTGATTCCTACATAGTAGATTCTGAGTTTCCAAAAACGACATGATACTCGAGCAAAAGACATGTTCTAAAATTCTACAACAGACCGACGTCAGAGAGATAGGTCTATAGTTTTGCGCATCTGCTCGACGACCCTTCTTGAAGACTGGAACTACCTGTGCTCTTTTCCAATCATTTGGAACCTTCTGTTCCTCTAGAGACTTGCGGTACACGGCTGTTAGAAGGGGGGCAAGTTCTTTCGCGTACTCTGTGTAGAATCGAATTGGTATCCCGTCAGGTCCAGTGGACTTTCCTCTGTTGAGTGATTCCAGTTGCTTTTCTATTCCTTGGACACTTATTTCAATGTCAGCCATTTTTTCGTTGGTGCGAGGATTTAGAGAAGGAACTGCAGTGCGGTCTTCCTCTGTGAAACAGCTTTGGAAAAAGGTGTTTAGTATTTCAGCTTTACGCTTGTCATCCTCTGTTTCAATGCCATCATCATCCCAGAGTGTCTGGACATGATGTTTCGAGCCACTTACTGATTTAACGTAAGACCAGAACTTCCTAGGATTTTCTGTCAAGTCGGTACCTAGTATTTTACTTTCGAATTCACTGAACGCTTCACGCATAGCCCTCCTTACGCTAACTTTGACATCGTTTAGCTTCTGTTTGTCTGAGAGGTTTTGGCTGCGTTTAAACTTGGAGTGAAGCTCTCTTTGCTTTCGCAGTAGTTTCCTAACTTTGTTGTTGTACCACGGTGGGTTTTTCCCGTCCCTCACAGTTTTGCTCGGCACGTACCTGTCTAAAACGCATTTAACGGTTGCCTTGAACTTTTTCCATAAACACTCAACATTGCCAGTGTCGGAACAGAAATTTTCGTTTTGATCTGTTAGGTAGTCTGAAATCTGCCTTCTATTACTCTTGCTAAACAGATAAACCTTCCTCCCTTTTTTTATATTCCTATTAACTTCCATATTCAGGGATGCTGCAACGGCTTTATGATCACTGATTCCCTGTTCTGCACTTACAGAGTCGAAAAGTTTGGGTCTGTTTGTTATCAGTAGGTCCAAGATGTTATCTCCACGAGTCGGTTCTCTGTTTAATTGCTCGAGGTAATTTTCGGATAGTGCACTCAGTATAATGTCACTCGATGCTCTGTCCCTACCACCCGTCCTAAACATCTGAGTGTCCCAGTCTATATCTGGTAAATTGAAATCTCCACCTAAGACCATAACATGCTGAGAAAATTTATGTGAAATGTATTCCAAATTTTCTCTCAGTTGTTCTGCCACTAATGCTGCTGAGTCGGGGGGTCGGTAAAAGGAGCCAATTATTAACCTTGCTCGGTTGTTGAGTGTAACCTCCACCCATAATAATTCACAGGAACTATCCACTTCTACTTCACTACAGGATAAACTACTACTAACAGCGACGAACACTCCGCCACCGGTTGCATGCAATCTATCCTTTCTAAACACCGTCTGTGCCTTTGTAAAAATTTCGGCAGAATTTATCTCTGGCTTCAGCCAGCTTTCTGTACCTATAACGATTTCAGCTTCGGTGCTTTCTATCAGCGCTTGAAGTTCCGGTACTTTACCAACGCAGCTTCGACAGTTTACAATTACAATACCGATTGCTGCTTGGTCCCCGCATGTCCTGACTTTGCCCCGCACCCGTTGAGGCTGTTGCCCTTTCTGCACTTGCCCGAGGCCATCTAACCTAAAAAACCGCCCAGCCCACGCCACACAACCCCTGCTACCCGTGTAGCCGCTTGTTGCGTGTAGTGGACTCCTGACCTATCCAGCGGAACCCGAAACCCCACCACCCTATGGCGCAAGTCGAGGAATCTGCAGCCCACATGGTCGCAGAACCGTCTCAACCTCTGATTCAGACCCTCCACTCGGCTCTGTACCAAAGGTCCGCAGTCAGTCCTGTCGACGATGCTGCAGATGGTGAGCTCTGCTTTCATCCCGCTAGCGAGACTGGCAGTCTTCACCAAATCAGATAGCCGCCGGAAGCCAGAGAGGATTTCCTCCGATCCATAGCGACACACATCATTGGTGCCGACATGAGCGACCACCTGCAGATGGGTGCACCCTGTACCCTTCATGGCATCCGGAAGGACCCTTTCCACATCTGGAATGACTCCCCCCGGTATGCACACGGAGTGCACTTTGGTTTTCTTCCCCTCCCTTGCTGCCATATCCCTAAGGGGCCCCATTACGCGCCTGACGTTGGAGCTCCCAACTACCAGTAAGCCCACCCTCTGCGACTGCCCGGATCTTGCAGACTGAGGGGCAACCTCTGGAACAGGACAAGCAGCCATGTCAGGCTGAAGATCAGTATCAGCCTGAGACAGAGCCTGAAACCGGTTCGTCAGACAAACTGGAGAGGCCTTCCGTTCAGCCCTCCGGAATGTCTTTCGCCCCCTGCCACACCTTGAGACGACCTCCCACTCTACCACAGGTGAGGGATCAGCCTCAATGCGGGCAGTATCCCGGGCAACCACAGTCGTAGTCCGATCGGGGGATGCGTGGGACGAGCTGGCCGTCCCCGACAAACCCCCATCCGGACCCCCACAGTGATGCCCATTGGCAACAGCCTCAAGCTGTGTGACCGAAGCCAACACTGCCTGAAGCTGGGAGCGAAGGGATGCCAACTCAGCCTGCATCCGAACACAGCAGTTGCAGTCCCTATCCATGCTAAAAACTGTGCAAAGAACGTCTGAACTAATCTACAGAGAGCGCAAACAAAACGACACAAAATTGAAGCGGTTATTAAAATACAAGATTGCCTAGTAAATGCAGTAATGCTGCCACTTGTGCACTGCTGACACACTGCTCGGCGGCGGAAGGAGACTACGCGATTTAACACTATTCGAGTACTAAAACGTGATGCTACAACTCTCAAATACTATAATACGCCCGAAATTTATGAATTAAACAATGCAAGTACCAAAAACACGCAAAGAAATTAAGAATTAAACTATGTAACAAATGAGTGAGCTAGGAGTATACGACTTGCTGCTGCAGCTGCTTATCCAACGGCGGCAGGGAGCACACTGATTTCTATTCACATAATTTCACAAAGCAGTTTGTTGGTGTTCATATAAGTATGGTATTCTTTTAACGTGTAGAAGGCGTGTTTTACTAAAAATTTCTTAAGCTGATGTTTAATTGTAGGAAGAACCATGACTGCACTAGGCAGTGCATTAGCTAATTTTATACCTGCGTAGTGAGGCCCCTTTTCGTAAAGTGCTGTTCTGTGGCTGCCAATGTAAAATCTTTCTTTATTTCTAGTATTGTACTGGTGGAAATCTGAATAAGTGTTTGGGTGCAGTCTTTTCACAAACAATATGGCTTTTAGAATGTATATGTTTATAACAGTTAACACCTCTGTTTTTGGAAACAAGTTGTGACAACATTCCCTATATTTTGCTCCACAAATTATTCTCACACCCCTTTTTTGAAGAATGAGTAGCTTATCTAGATTAGCTTTGGTTGTTGCCCCCCAAATTTCAATACCGTAGTTCAAGTGAGAGGAGAAAAGAGCATGGTATGCTTTAGGACTACAGTGTCTCTACAGAACTTGCTAATAGTACTGATTGCAAATATATTTTTTGACAACTTAGTTGCTGGGGAGTCAATATGTGTGTTCCATTTCAGGCTGCTTTGGACTGTTAAGCCAAGGAATTTTACACTAGACTCTTTCTTTACCAATTCGTTGCCAATGTATAATTTAATTTCATTATTCAAACTACTTTTGTTAAACTCCATCAAACATGTTTTACTGATGCTTACATTTAAGTGACTTTCATTAAAAAACTGAACAATTTCTTTTTTAACATTATTACACTCGGCCTCTAGTTCATTACATGATTTCTTTTTACACACAATGGGCGTGTCATCGGCATGCAGAACAATTTTGGAATTTATAGTACAGTATTTAATATCATTTACATAGATCAAGAACAGAAGGGGGCCCAACACCGAGCCCTGGGGCATGACATATTTTATGCATGTGATCTCTGATTTGTAGACACCACCTTCCATTTTAAGTAGAACAAACTGTTTTCCATTGCTCATATAACACTTTATTAGGTCACAAGCAGCGCCTCTAATGCCCATGTTCCATAGCTTGTCTAATAGGATGTCAATATTCACACAATCAAAGGCTTTTTCCAGGTCTAGGTATACACCTGCCACATGTTCCTTGCTTTCGATACCCCCTAACACCTCTTCAATTAGTTGAGCAGCTGCAGTGTTAGTTGATTTACCATTTAGGAATCCATTTTGATTTTCGAACATCAGGTTGTGTTTGTCAAGAAATTTAATAATCCTGTTGTATATAACTTTCTCAACTATTTTGGAAAAGACAGGAAGGATTGAGACTGGTCTGTAGTTTTCTATTTGGTTGTTGTCACCTTTCTTAAAAATGGGTGTTACCTGTGCTATTTTTAGTCTGTCTGGAAAAGTGCCTGATTCTATTATATTGTTGACTGCTACAGGCAGAGGTACAGAGACATTTTGGCTATAGGCTTTTAAAACATTAATATTTAGGCCATCATGCCCAGCTGAATTAGAGGGTTTTAGAGATCTAATGATGCCCATTATTTCTGCACAGTTTGTGGGAGCTAGATATATACTATGGTCTCATGTATTACCTTTAAAACTGTAGTGCATGTTTTTATGTTTGTCATTTATGGCTTCCCCTACAGAAGAAAAATATTCATTAAAAATATTTACAATTTCCAGTTGGTCTTTTATTAGCATGCCATTGTGATTAATAGTAAAGTCCATACCGGATTTGTCATTGCAGGTTGTTAAACTGTTTATGACTGCCCAGATGTCAGCAATTACATTGTGTGAGTTTTGAAGCTTATTTGCAACATAGTTGCTCCTGGTCTGTGTGTGTAAGTCCTTATAGTGTGCTTGATATATTTTGAAGGCTTCCTTTAGCTCAGGAATTTCTCTATTATTCAGCATTGCACTGTGGAGTAGTTTTAATTTTTCCCTCGCTTCAGTGACATTACTATTTACCCAAATATTTTTGTTTATATTTTTTGTTTGTTTCTTTTTTGTGATTACAACTGGGCATGTGGTATCAAAGCAGTAATAGAAGTCAGCAGCAAAGCTATCATATGAAAAGCTATTATTTTCAAACCATTTTATTTGTGCTAGCATGCAGTTTAGTCTATTTATGTTGTTATTATACATTATTCTTTTAGTTACAAACTGTTGCTTTGTGGTGACAGTGGGGGCCTCATGGAGCTCCAATTTAAGCTGTACTGCATGGTGATCTGAGATGGCTAGTTTTAAAAGTGATGCACTGTGGGATAGGTGGGTCATGTTTGTTATTGTGTTGTCAAGACATGTTTTACTATTGCCAATTTCTCTAGTGGGTTCCCGAATGAGTGGGGTCAAGTTAAATTCATCACACAGGTGAAGTACCTTTTTGGTGGTGACATCATTTGTTAATAAATCTATATTTATATCCCCTGTAACTATAATACGAGGGCTATCCACAAAGTACATTACGTTTTGGAATTAAAAATAAATAAAGTATTGGAAATTTTTTTTATTATATACAGATGAAAGCCACACTTAAATCCTACTTTTCTACATAGTTGCCATTTAAATTAAGGCACTTATCGTAGCGATGGACGAGCTTGGAAATTCCTTCGTCATAAAATACGGCCGCCTGCGCCTTCAACCAGGTGGTTACCTCTTCTTGAAGCTGGGCGTCGTCATCAAAACGCTGCATAGCCAACCACTTCTTCATTGCTGGGAATAAGTGGAAGTTGCTCAGTACCAGGTCAGGACTGTACAGCGGATGAGGAAACAACTCCCACTTAAAAGATTCGAGAACTTCACGAGTGGCATTTGCCGTGTGGGCCCGGGCGTTGTCGTGAATCAGCAAGATCTTTGAGCCCAACTTTCCCCTGCGCTTGTTTTGTATTGCTCTTCTGAGGTTGTGCAGAGTTTGGCAATACCTTTGAGAGTTTATTGTAGTGCCTCTTTCCAGGAAATCCACAAAAATCACACCTTTTCTGTCCCAAAAGACAGTCGCCACGTGGTTGAAGGTGCAGGCGGCTGAATTTTACGACGAAGAAATTTCCAAGCTCGTCCATCGCTACGATAAGTGCCTTAATTTAAATGACAACTATAAAGAAAAGTAGTATTTAAGTGTGGCTTTCATCTGTCTATAATAAAAAAAATTTCCAATACTTTATTTATTTTTAATTCCAAAACATAATGTACTTTGTGGATAGTCCTCGTATTTAGGCCTACATGACCATTTGGCCCAGAAAATGTTGTGGCTATATATACAAGCAAGTCAGAAAGATTTACAAAAAAGGTATTTGTATTTGCTGCAAGTGGCCAATAACTGTTATGTTATCTCAACCCCATTTTAGGTTTATTGCAGCAAATTCTGAGACTCCTTCCAAGCAGAAGGCACTCACATCAATAACATTAAAATTACTTTCATTTATAGTGAAAATTGCTACACCTCCTCCAGTCTTGTCTTTTCTACTGAAGGCTGTGCAGAATTTCATACATAGTGGTTGACTAATGCTAATCAGAGCTTCATTGTACCAATGTTCAGTTACAACTAATATATCGGGTTTGTCAATCCGTGAAATTACATCTAGATCATAATGCTTATTTCTAAGGCTACCAAGATTCTGGTGTATGATTTTAAGTCTGAGTTTTACCTGCTGGACCTTAGAGGATAATTTTGGACTAGCAATGAGGCCAGCAGGCTTTACAAGTTTCCCTGGCTTGCCAGCAGTGGCTGGTGTTGTGACAAGTTTTGTTTAAGTGGGTTGTACCACCCCATGGCAATGGACTTCTTTTCATCACTTTGTGAACAATGTCGCCTGACTTCCTCAATAATTTTGCTACTAACAATCTTTTTGCCTCTTTTGTTCATGTGCAGACCATGAGTTGTGTGCAGCTCCCTTTCTAGATAGCTGACATCTTCTAGAGACACATTCTGAAATTTACTACATAGAGCTTTAATCCTATCATTTGTTTTATGAACTTCCCGGTTCACAATAGATTGTTTCATAAGATCATGCCTCTGTGGAATGTTGACAGCAATTGTTTTAGTGTCATTTAACTTACCCAGTACCATTTTCATATGTCTAATTGCATCATTTGCTTGATTTCTTGCTACATCATATGAACCTCCCATAATAACGACATGGTCATTGTATCATCTGCAAACAAAACAGACTTAGCATCTAGCAATGTAACAGATGAGAGGTCATTAATGTACACAAGAAAAAGCAAAGGACCCAAGATGGAGTCTTGAAGAATATCACATGTAATTAATTCCCAATCTGATGAAGACTGAATGCTTTCTTCACAAGTATTTTGTAATGACACCCTTTGTTTCCTGTTAGTTAAGGCTTGAACCATTCCACAGCACTGCCAACGACACAATAATATTCTAACGTACTTAAGAGAATGCTGTGATTCAGACAGCCAAAGACTTTTGAGAGGTCATAGAAAATGCAAGTAACCTCTAATTTGTTATCTAATAAGTATACTCTCATTGAACATGTAAATAAGCTTCTCCATATTGGGATCCTTAAGGGACCCAAACTGTGATGTGGACAATATATTAATTGCAGTCAGATGCTTAAGAGGATGCTTGAACACAACCTCAACGTTTTCCAATAGTTCTGAAAAATCCAGCAAAAGTGAAATTGGTTGATAGTTTCATGGTATCTATTTATCCTCCTCTTGTAAAGAGACTTAACTTCAGTATATTTTAACCAGTCTGGAAATGTTCTGCTGATAAGAGGCTGATAACACTAGTCTGCATATATCAGATGACCGAAAACTAACATGTGATTCTGTCTCAAATTTTTATGCTGATTCCAAATCTGTTTTCAGTTTTTTTCCTATCACGTACAGTTTTGCTGCAATCTGCTTCAAAGCATATTGCTGTGCCAGTAGCATTATGCATATTATCGGATGGAAATTTTGTCAATACAGCACTTTATACCTTTTGGTTGCTACATCTGTTGATGTTATTTGTTATTGTGTCACCTCGAAAGTATTGTTTATCTCACAGGCTTGCATTACCAGTGCTATATTTTGATTATTCTGTATATTTAAGACACTATTAATAAAAGAGTTTGCCTGTTGTTTGTAGTTACTACAATGTCAACACTCAATTGTGTGAATGACCCAATTATTTTCTGTTGCATTTGTGGAAATAATAGTGCCTGAGCAGAGAATGGTTAAAACAGACATTGTGAAAAATGGTTACCATGCTTATTTTAAAACGAAATGTGGTGACCAGGATAAATTATGGGCGCCAAAGACAGTTTGCTCCTATTGTGTTGAGGATTGTGGAACGAAAACATGCATGCCATTTGTGATTCCAATGGTGTGGATGTAACCTAAAAATCACCTTAATGACTGTTACTTCTGTTTAGTTAATGTTCACAGGTGCAATTCCTTAAATAAGAAACAAATTTTGTATGCAAACTTTGATTCAGCCATTAGGCCAGTTGTACTTGGAGAAGATCTGATTGCTCCTCTTCCTCCAGCTGTTTTAGAGAAAGTGGCAGAAGATGATGGTGAAAATGAATTTGATGCAATTACTGAAGATGGTGGTGGTTTCTACCAGCCTGAATATGACTTTACTCCACAATTATTCTCTTAGAGTGAAATTAATGATCTTGTATGAGATTTGAATCCACCTAAGGAATCTGTGGACCTACTTGCCTCCCGGTTAAAAAGTAAGACTCTTCTGGAACCAGAAACACATTACTCATGTTACAGATATAGAAAGAACTAGTTGCTTCATTGTCACAGAATGATTCCTTAGTTTACTGCAGTAACATAAAGGCGTTAATGAACTTCTGTGGCACTGAACATGATCCTGCCCAGAGGGGGTCTTTTACTAGACTCATCAGTAAGAAGCCTGAATGCATGTTACTGCATTATGGGGATGTGTATGGGTCCATTCCTATGGCCCATTCAGTTCAAGTGAAAGAGGTGTATGAGGATATGGAGATAATGTGTGGTGACTTCAAAATTATTGGAATAATATTAGGACAACAGGCTGAGTTCACAAAAATGCCTTGCTTTATATGCAAAAGGGCAGTCGGGCAAGGAAAACACATTTGACTGTGAGGGTTTGGCCACAGTGGAGTAATTTTATGCCTGGAACTAATAATATCCTGCACAGACTGCGTGTAGAAACACAAAAAAAAAAAAGAAAATTCTTGCTTCCACCACTACACACAAATTCAGGCTTGATGAAGCAGTTTGTAAAGCTCTACCAAAGGATGGTCCATGCTTCAAGTAACTTTCCAGGAAATTTCCCTTCACCACATGAGACAATTTTTGTTGGTCCTCAGATAAATAAATTGATAAAGGGTGACAATTTGGATAAGACAATGAAGAGGAGAGAAAAAGACATGTGGCCCGCCTTCCAAGCTGTTACTGAGAACTTTCTGGTAATAACAAAGATCCTAATTGCAAGGCATTTGCTGAAAAAATACTACAAAACTTTGAGAAGATGCGATGTAATATGAGTTTGAAAGACCACTTTCTACACTCACATATTGACTACTTTCCGTGAAAGTTGGGACATTATAGTCAAGCGCAGGGTAAAAATTTTCACCAAGATATGAAGGAGATGGAGAGGAGGTACCAGGGGAAATGGAAATCGTCTATTATGACCACATATTGTTTGAAGTTGAAGAGGGAAAGTCATCATATACAAGGATCTGCAACAAAGTCAAAGAAGAGAAGGTTTAAAAATTAATGGAACACTGTTGACTTCAAGTTTTTAGGCAAGGTAGTCACAAAATAAATTATTGGGGTTCTGTGGAGTATTTCTTAAATGTATTGTATTTTTTTAAATGTGTTTTGATTGAAACTCATATTGTGTGAGATGGTGTTTGAATATATTTATGGGCTCAGAAGTAAAAATCATCAAAATATTTCATCTTATTTTGTGTAAATACCTAACATGATAGACAAAAATGGAAGTTATTTCTAGAATCAACATAAAAATTGTTTCAAGGACACCTACATTCAACAAATCATTTGACAAAAAGTTTTAAAATGCAGACTAGTGTTACACAAATAAATTAAGATAGAAGTCTAAACTTTGTTGATATATTATCAAACCAACTAGAATTCTTTGATTTTAAGGTTTTTTGCTGGAGGTACTTCTTTGGAAGGTATAAGTAACACTTCAATTTTACTGAAGTTATTTGCAGAGACTGGTCTCAGATGTTCCATTGCACTGTTTACTGAATTTGATAACCCAAAGCTGTCAGTAACAGAAAAAAGGATTGTTAAGAGACTTGCAACACTACATGCATTTGTTACCAATGTCTCATTTATTTTTAGAGCTACCTGTTTCCCTTCCTTTCTGGCCCCACCTATCTCTGTCTTCACTGTGTCCCATATAGTTTTTATTTTGTTGCCTAATGCAATTATGTTTTTTTCATAATAAAGCTGCTCTGATTTCTGGATTACTTGCTTCAATATTTTGCAGTATTCTGTGTAATCCATTTCAATGTTAACATCAGAGCTTTTCCCAGATACAAGGTGCAGTTTCCTTTATGTTCCACGTAATACTCTTACTCCTTGTGTAATCCATGGTTTATTTTTATATTTCTGTTTGATTTGAGTTACCTTTAGGGGTAAACAATTTTCAAACGAGGAAGTGACTTTATTAATGAATGCTCTGTATTTTCCGTTTGAGTCCGAAGTACTGTAAATATCTATCCAGTTTATGTCTTTGAGCAATCTGCTAAAATTCTCAATTTTTGACTGATGTGTTACCTTCCTGTACTGAGATTTAATAATTTAATGTCCTGACGAGTTTCAACATTAATCATAAGATGCAGCATGTCATAATCAGATTGCCTATTTTCTGTTGGTCTTGGAATGTGACTTTTTTCCCTAGACTTGTCAACAAAGATAATATCAGTAGCAGTCTCAGAGCATTGACATACCACAATTGTGAAGTTCACTGTGAATGACAGTTTTACTGACTGCAATAATTGTTCCCTGGCAGAGCTTTTGAATAAATCCACATTAAAATCACTTGGAACCACTATTCCTTGTTTTTAATATCAGATGCGACACCAGTGTTTCCAGATTTTTTTATGATGAGGTTAAAGTTTCCTGAAGGCACTAAGCTTGTAAGGGCTGCTGTGAGCAAAATTTATTAATATCAGTATTCTTGAAATTAAAATAGTTTCTGATAAATGTGGCAGCTCCTCCTTTCTCCATATTTTCTCTACAGAAGTAAGAGACTAACTTTAATCCTGTAACATTTAACACATCTGTATCAGTGGTCACATGTTGTTCAGAGAGGCAGATTATATCAACTGGTTTGCACAAGTCTAATTCTTCAACACAAATAAGCAACTCATTAAGCTTACCCCTCAGTCTTCAGATATTCTGGTGCAATAAGGACAACTGATTTTGCACACTGGCTGAATTACAACTGAATGAACCTAATTCTTCAGTCAGTTTTTGAATATCTCCAGTTTCAATCAGGGACTGATTGTATGACTTGTGTACACTAAAATTTGCTTTCTGGTTACCTGTCTTACCAATTTGACTGTCATTTCCAACCTGTCTCTGAACATCTTTCGTTTCTGTTCTGCCTACCCTAAAAAAACTGCTGTTCTGTCACTTGTAACCACTGGTACCTTATCACATGTGATAGTACCTCCCCTTAAGTTATTTGGTAGTAGCCCAGACAGTTTTTTCTTCCCTTTCCTGTTAGGGTGAAGGCCATGCCTGGTATAGTCCCACATACCAATACAAAACGGGAACCACACCAATATGAGACCCCATACTTGATTCATGTGGGTGCTATGCCTATAAATTAACTCTCCTAACAGAAGAGTTTAAATGACATTAGTCATAGTGCCTCAGAACAGACACAAGCCCAACACCAGTATGTCTCATTGCTGAAGCTCTCTCTACCAGATCAACCTCAACTGATTAATTAGGATCTCTCTCTATGCCCTTGCCTACCTTACCCACTATTACTATGGTGTCTTTTTGTGTGAAGCCTTTACAAAGTCAATCTATATCCTTTATCATCTGTCCCAGATTTTCAATAGGCTTAAAAAAACTTGTGACACGGTAACCTGACCTTAGTCCATCCTGCAACAGTTGGCTAACACCTCTACCATGTGAACTACCAAACTGTAAAGGATGAGCCAGACAATAAGGGATTTTACTTTATTACATGAGCCTCAAACCGGTAACTTCGTTTTCCCATTACAGCCAAGCCACGGCCGGCAGCGTTAGCTGCCTGTAAATTCTTTCGTCCCACGGTCTGGTAACAGGAAGTCAGCACCGATGAAGGGCACCTTGTTCACGCGCCTCTCTCGGGTGCTGACGAGGTAACGCCGTCCCAGGCGTCGCTTAGCAGGCAACGCTCTGGAAAGTTCCATGCCGCCCGCACGGTTTGCTCGGTCCTGACCAATCAGGGCGGAGGAAGCCGCGTGGTGCGTCGAACATACCCGGCCGCCCGTCGCCGGGCCCGGTCTCTTGTATTCTTGCTTAACCGCGAGTCGGATGCACGCCCTGTAGCATTGAACATCTCCCGCTTCTCCCGGTGCTGCGGCACTGTGGACTTAGTTTTGGCAGACAACCACTTTCGGTAGCTTCGCGAACAATGTTCGCCAAATTGTAAGCTCTGGCTCACCCTCACCTCCCTAGGCCTATGTAGCCCCTTTTCATCATGCTTTAGCCAATAAATGGCCTTTCTCTAAAAATTACACTATTATTCCATAACGCCCACCGCCTGCCCATACCCGCCATCCTGTACAATTGGTGTCAGAAGTGGGATTGCGTTCCCGTAGTGACTTTGTCGCTACACTAAATTTCTCCCGGCAAGACACCGTACACTTCGCGCATGGAATGCGCCAACCGGCCGCCACGTTTGCTCCACGTGGGCCGTGGCTGCTCCACTAAACACGCACAGGGCGCGCGCTGCAGCGAGGCAGCCCACGCTAGTCCGCCACGTGAGCCGGACGCCGCCGCGCTGCCCACTGCCTGAGTTCGAGGGGCCTGCGCTGTGCTGCGCGACCGGCCGGGCCGTCGTCATCCGCAGCCGCCGCCGCGCAGCCCACCGCCGCCCGCCGCTGTCACCGACGCACCAGGGGCCTGCCGCCATCGCCGACCGGCCGAGCCAGCGCCGTCCGCCGCCAACACATTTGCCGCCGCCCGAGGGTCCGGACGCCGCCGCCGCCGCCCGCTGCCGCCCGTTGCCGCCCGCCGACCACCGCCCGCCGCAGCCACTGCACCACGCCGTCGCCGCCACCACTGCGTCGCACCGCCTCCATCGCCATGTAAGTCGCCGTGATGCTTACAACTATAGCTTCGACGATCTTCCGCCGCTGGATTGAGAATTTTTGTGGCCGTCCTTTTCTTGTGACGATCATTACTTTTTTTCTGGTCACTAGCGTCCCATAAAATTGTAAACATGCCGATGGGAACACGAGCGACGGAACGGGATACCACCGCAGAGGCATCTGCCTCGCAAGA
Source organism: Schistocerca cancellata (assembly GCF_023864275.1). Classification (NCBI taxonomy): domain Eukaryota; kingdom Metazoa; phylum Arthropoda; class Insecta; order Orthoptera; family Acrididae; genus Schistocerca; species Schistocerca cancellata. The sequence goes on from NC_064628.1 coordinate 229,744,460, forward strand.
CCCGCTCGAGGCCATAAATGCGCAAATGCGCCAGTTATTCGCACAAAATCAGGAGCTACTTGAGCAAAACCGCGTCTTGAAACAGGCGCTGGAAGCTAGTGCGCGAACTTCCATACCTGTGGCTAACTCCGCACCTGTAACAAATGCTCAAACAGAGGCAACTAACACTAATTGTGTCTCTAATACAAACGCAACAATTTCAGCTAACATGGCGACTGTAAGCAATTTTCCTGCGGCTGATTTCATTCCCACCTTTTCTGGGAAGTCCCACGAAAATGTGGCTATGTTCTTACAAAATATTCGTGATTTGGGTCGCACGTGTGCCTGGCCGGATGATCTACTGGTCAATGTAGCCAGACTGAAGTTGACAGGGGAAGCTCGAATGTTTATAGAAACGGTGGACGAATTGCGTGACACGCACGATTTTGAAGTATTGGCTCGCGGATTGACTACGCGTTATTCCGATACCAGAGGTACCGCATATTACAGAGATCAATTATCAACCCTTAGGCAGAAGCCTAATGAGGATTTTGATGCCTTTGCAGATCGCATACGAGCAGTATCTTGTCGTACCTATAAGCTAGGCGAAAATGCCAGTGAAAACAGAATTTTGCGCTCAGAAGCGGAAGCGCGTGCAATTGATGCATTTGTTCACGGTATTGACCCCCGCAACGGAGGAGAAGTCAAAGCAGCCTCCCCCACTTCCCTGTTTGAAGCTGTTCGTTTGGCAATGTTACGCGAAGAGGTATTGCGTTTTTGCGCTGCCGCACCGCGCCCATCGGACCCAGTACCGGTCCCAGCAAAAGCAGTATTCTGTCAGCGTTGTGGGAAGCCCAACCATACGGCAATGCGTTGTCGCGCGCCGTATTGCACTATTTGCCAGACAGTAGGCCATGCTGATAATGTTTGCCCCACAAAGTCACCATTTTCTAATCAGATGCGCGGCCACCGCCGCAACGCGGGGTCGAATCAGGGAAACGCTTGGGGGGCAGGTTCCGCCACCCACCCGCGCCCCCGACAAAAATAATACACCCGGTTAGGACCGAAAAATGTAAAGAGGTGGAACATGTTAGTCTAGTTGGCGTACTCGGGAACAAATTAGTTAGAATTTTAGTTGATACTGGTGCTCAAGTTAGTGTATTGTTTGTGGAGAAAAATGATCGAAGGGTGTTACAGCCACCTCGGTACCATATCAGTGGCCTTGGAGAGGAAGTAATTGTCCCTGCAGGTTCGTGTGTAGTGAATCTGCAAATAGATGAGGGTAAATACAGTCAGAGGATGGAAGTAGTAAGGCTAAAGAAGGGTGAATTTGACATCATACTAGGGAATGACTTCCTGCACCGTTATCAGGGGATAGTGGATTATCGAACGCGAACTGTGCAGTTCGGCGAAGCAATTCACCGATTTGGCAGTGCGCACCCCCGTCAGACGCGAGGGAGCTGTGAAAGGCGCCGTTCACAGTCTCCCATAAAACCGCAGATGTGGGCGATAAAAACCACTGACCCTGTGAGGATAAAAGGCGGAAGTGGAAAGATTCTCTGGATAGATGTCAAAAATCAAGAACAGCCTAAGACAGACATTCTGGTTGACCCGCTCACCCAGAATGATGTTTTAGATCGTCAGTCAGTGCATATAAAGAGAAGTATCTGCCGACCGGAGAGGAGACAGAAGGGTTTTGCGATACCAGTAAGTATAGATAATTTTGGCGTAAAAGATGTTGTGATACCGAAGGGTACTATTGTTGCCAGTGGACAGGAAATTTTTGAGGAAATAAGAGGAGTTGAGAAGCAGCGAGATAAAGATGAGAAAGGAAGGAGAGGAAAGAAATGTTCAGTTAGAGAAGTGCGATATGTCGCGTCGACGATAAGGAGTCGGTTAGAAGAGAAGTTAGGTCATTTAAATAGTGAGGAGACCTAGTTATGTTGAGCAATTCAGTAGTTAAAAAGGGAAGAACCAAAAAGTTTACACCTACTTATGAAGGACCGTACCGTATCATCCGGCTTACTTCACCAGTAAATGCGGAAATTCAGTTAGCGGAACGCACAGTGATCGTTCATTTTGACAGATTGAAACTGTATAAAGGACCCGAGCCACCCCCACCTAACAGTGAAACCGGGCCTTTTGCGCCAGTAGTTCCACCTAAAAAAGCAAGAAAGAAGGTAACACAACCGCCTAGACAGCAACGTAGATATGCTCTAAGGTCAAACCCCTATGATTTGCGTTCCAGAAAGTAGGTCTGAAATGGTACGTAAACAGTTGGAAAAGTCCTGCATGCAGCAAGAGAATTAATTGACGGAAAACACCGTAGTTATTATACATTTAATTACATTGTGCATGTTAATTATAAGTAGACATAAGAATTGGCAACCATTGGTAACTGGTAAAAGAATTTAGGACGTCACATGTTAATGGAAGTGATTGAAGTTATGTAATAATTTTGTCTTGTCATTTAACGTCTCCAGTAATGTTATCGTAGCAGTCGAGAATTTAAAACACATTCTTTAATCATGGAATTAAGGGGAAAGTTGTTCTTTTCAACAGAACACTTAAAGAAAGAATCAGTTAATCTAGAATATACCAAAGGGATTCATATTTCACCTGTTAATTTAGTGAATAGTGCACGAACACAGGTATTAAAGCTTGACCATAAAAACATGATAGTAACACGCCTTCGTAACTGCCAGTAGATCAATGACTACATGCTGCCGTCTACCTGTCCTTTGAAATACGCCCTATTACATGGATGTTTTGCTAAATGATCACACAACGATAATAACAAGAATAAATACGTCCAAGTTAAACAACAAATAGGCTACTCTAAAGTAAAAGGAGTCTTCCTCAAGTGCTATTTTATTGTTTCATGATGCGAAGTTGAACAGACAACAAGGTAAGTTTTTTGATTCCACATATTTCTGTATATAAAATACCACGGAAGGAGTCGCGTAAATACCGCCGCTGTTGTCTACAGCTGTTCACATGTGCCGAGCCCCGCCCCTCCCTGTCAGCTGGCGACGCGGCCCCCTTCCCTCCCCACAATACAGCCTGCAGAGAGAGAGAGCGGCCATTGCAGTTCCCCCTTCCCCCACCCACTGTCTCTGTCATGGCGCGTGCAGCATCTGCACCTCTCCCCTCGCCCCTCCTCACCGCCATCCTATCGCCCTGCACGCCACGTGCGTCAACCACGCTACACCTTCGTACATTCGTACGTTGCAGTTTAAACAGCAAACCTAAAGGGATGGTTATAGAAATAAATTCACCAGCTAAATATTGCCCTACAGATTTTATGAGTCTTATGTAAAGACGGTAATCTATGTGTATTGTCTATTTGAATTTTCAGTATGGAGCAAAAATCGTGAGAGAATTTTTCCTGGTACGCATTGTCTAAACCATCAGGATTAGTAAACGTTGGAATTTCAGATCGATCTCCTGCTATGTTGAATTACCACCACGGTTAATAAACTGATCTATATGGCGCCAAGAAAGCCGGCACTTGTCGCTATATTTGTCCTGTAAACGACCGCTGTGTGGGGAATGCGTTAGCCCAGGAGTTGGGTTTGGAATGCCATCGCAAAATGCAGTTTATCTAGAAGCCTGACACCTGCCAGTTACCTAAATTTTAGAAGAACAGAGTGTTTAAGTAAAAAAATTGGAACCCAATAGTTTTGTGACCTCTAGCGATTGAAGTTATTAGAGTCCCTTAGAAAAGAGCATCCTCCATGCATAACTGTCATGAACAACATAACTCTGGAAGGAAATTTTGTGACTGTACCGAGAGATAAACTCCATGCGTAGCAAGAGGACGGACCCAGCGTGAACGCCAGTTATGCTGCCGAGCCAGTGAAACCGGACGCAGCCCTACTGTCAGCTGTGCTGTCAGCAACTTACAATCTCACGAGCGCGACGCGTGTCGCACCTTAGCACCTCAAGCTGCACTGAATCTCAACACAGAAAATTCTTAACCATTGTATAACGAACCATTTGAATAACTTTATGCACATTTTCAATACTAAGGAATTTACTTTGCTCCCCACACACTTTATATACTATATGACAAATGAACTCTAATTTTATTAAAAACCAAAGCGCCGACAGGTAAGTCATATCGACGTCTTCCGAGATGCAACTAGCTTCGTCGAGCCGCCAATAATGATTATATGGAAGCAGGTAGGTGAGAGAATTAACAAAAGGAACAACAATCATATCCTTGAACGATTGACTGGGTGACTGATAATCACAAGTATTTGCAAAAACAAATCAACACAGGAAACGGTGTATCACATGTTTAATAATTATTGGTCTGTTCATTGAAGGCGACACAAAACCACTTTTCTTCAGAATCTTGTTAAAGGAAGTATTAACGTGACATTACACTATTCCACAGCATTACACACAACATTGCCATTACTTAATGACAGTTTTCTTGCGGGTAGAAGTACCAAAGGTCAGTTGGTATGGAAATGCAAACGAGAGCATAAAGGAATACCAAGGGATGCTTACATTCATTTTGCTACGAAATGTAACTGGAGGATAAGGAAGCTTTGTTTGAAAGAAATATTATTTTGAACTTTTGCTTTTGTTGCGGTTTTGCCATGTCTTGTATCACTATGACGAGTTGCCAATTACTTATGTCCAATTACTTATGTCTAATTACTTATGTCTAATTACTTATGTCTAATTACTTACGTCCAATTACTTAAGTCCATGTATTATCTTATTGTTGTTCATTTTGACTGTTTTATTACTACCTATTTAGAGAATTTTGCTAAAGTTTTGCCAGCACCAGTAATTTAGTGTTTGTATCAAAGTAGTGTTTCCATGTGTCACTCTGTTACTAGATTGATCAGGATAATCATTTTGTATGGTTTTCATGTATGCTAGGATAGGTTCCCGAGTACTGCCAATTTGTTTATTAATAATGATGTCTTAGGTAAGAAATTGTTTTGGAAGGATAATTTAGGATGTAACAATGCTTTATTTTCATGTGTATTTGAATGTTCATCTGGAGGGACATACCACATGCCTACCCCCGTGATAGATAACCTAAACAGAGTGAATCACACCCACAGAATGAGTAAGCTTTGGCCATGTACCTAGCCTGTTGGATGAACAAGAGAACCACCCGCAAGGGCACGTACCTTACGTGACGCGGCTGGCACCCGCGCGGTCCCTTAGCTGTCTGTGTCGTTTCTTCACTTTTCCATTTCGCAACATAGTCCGTTCTAACCACCTTCATCTTTCAACTATCAACAGAACAACCCTTGAAGAGTCTTACACCACCCGCGAGGGCACGTACCTTACGTGACGCGGTTGGCTCCCGCGCGGACCCTTAGCTGTCTGTGTCGTTTCTTCACTTTTCCATTTCGCGACATAGTCCGTCCTATTCACTTTCATCTGACAACTTTCAACCGAACAACGCCTTTTGCAGTCTATTACCCGTGCGTATCCTAACACAAAACTATTCAGCCCAGACTTTGATCTTCTATCTCGAAGAAGAGTTCACGAGAACAGTGTTCCGTGCTCTCTGACGACAGCTGATCAGGCAACGTCAGACGCGAACCGCGTCTAGCCCGCAGCTAAACGCCAGTAAGCGGAAATCTCTGTTCAAAACCTTGAGCCTTCTTTGTTTTCCCATTGTATTTTCCGAAGGAATACCGACTATTGAAGTAGTAGCATTTAACTGTATGACGTGTCCCAGGACACTGCGAGATAACCAATGATAGACGGAGTTTCAAGCAACCAGCTGGGCCCAATGAGGCCAGCACCATGGAGTTATAGAGACGGCGAGTATAGTCGCAAGGTGTTGAGAGGATAAAGACGGCGAATTTGGTCGCAAAGTAAAGTTAGTCGCAAGATGTTGAGAGAATAAAGATGGCGAATTTGGTCGCACAACGAAGGTTTTTGTAAGAGATGTCGAGTTTGAGTAAGAAGTATGAAGCAGCTATTTTGGAATCGCAGAATTGTTGTATACACAGTTAAGTAGGCGATAACGTCGTGTGAACGATGCGCCATGCACTATACCTTCATAAAGGGAAAGTCCTTCAGAAATTACGCTCAACTTAGTCTTTTCTAATCCAATTCCTTATACTCTCTGTGTCCACTATGGACATCGTCGAGTTTTGTTTCTTTCCTTTTCGTTAGCAACAGCGTTGACATCCTACGACACAATCTATGTACCACCTGCATCAAACTGGTGTCGCTTTTCTTTGTCACTCTCCCTTAATGGTGTTCAGCAAATATATTGAGTGACGAGAAAATTCTTCTCAAAATGTGAATGTTATTACACGTAGAGGATCAGCCCAAAGAGGCACTTAACTTTCTTTGTTTACTGATATGGAATATGCAGTAAATTTAATATGATATTTGTGTACTTCATTTTTATATTTTCATGTTTTTATAACAATTATGTTTGGGCTAAAATGGATTTCATAGGAACTTTGTTACGAACCAACTTACTAATTCATAATGTAATTTTAAACAGAACCCACTGTAACAACTCATCTAGCTTTGTCACGCGTAATCCCACTATTTTGTTCGTCATCGTTAAAAAAAAACCATATCGATTACGCACATCTATTCTCCTTTATTCAGTAATGCTATACCCCTTTTGTGACATTAATGTTTGTCACGTCATTTTGAAGCACATAAATACGCTCATCTGGCGCAGGAGCCCAAGAACATGTGGAGAGAGCGTAAAATACAGGCAGCGCAGTGAACAGCGTCGGTAAGCTTCGTCTCTCTCTCTCTCTCTCTCTCGCTCTTAAACCTGAGGCTTCTTTCCTGCGTCGCGCACGTGCGCGCTGCGTGCGACATTTGACAGTTTTAGCCGCATAGGCTTCGCTTCTCAGCTGCCGCGTGCAGCCCTGACGCGGCGCTGCCCTTGAAAGTTATCTGCCGCGCGCCTTTCTGACGTAGAGCGAGATTCGGCCTTGCAGTCAGCTGCCACTCTGACGTAGCCTCGGCGCAGGTCTTTAGCAAACGGTTCCTGTTGGAACACCACTTATAACCTTTCATGCCACTACGGCTTACTTAGTATTCGCACCCCTTTAATTATGTTTTTTATACCTGAAAGTTCATTCATGATTCCCTTGTCAGCTAACGTTCCAGTTTTATCTAATAAATCAAATAATCACGTCGTATCGTCAATTGATGACTTGCTAAAACATGAAAAAGGGCAAATTTCTTACGTTCGCCTGTTGGCACACTTAAATTAATGGCAAACAGCCACGAACTAAACAAAAAATAAAAAACAAGAACCTATCAGGCATGTGCCCTCCCTTTGTTTTAAGAGTGCAATTCTAATATCACCTAATGTGGAAAAACTAGTGTAGTGTAGTGAAGTGTTCCCTTAGTGATAACTCCCTTTTCAACTGTGTTTTGAAACGTGTGGACCTCCCCTCATACCCCCCTTCCCTGCGCTGAGTTGCAGTGCACGGACCTGGCCACGGCCACGCCCCCTTCCCGCCGGCAGCCTGCGCGCTGCCCGCTGAGGACAACACACCACGCCGCCTCGCGCAGGCGCCCCCGCAGTGACTCATCAGTGGTGATATGTTTATATTTTCAACTTATTCCAACAAAAGAAGAAAAAGAGACATTTTTACTTCAACTTAGCAACAAGAACACTTGACATGTTTATCTAATTCACACTGTCATGTTTTGTTCGAATTTTATTTTGATTTTTTATGATGTTTTGATGTTTTATGATTTGATGTTTTATGATGATTCTTGTATACACACAATATCGTTGACATGTGTAAGTCCCCTTGCGACCCTTAGGAGGTCTTTAGAGTCTCTATATCCTCCCATAGATTAAGACCCCTGCCGTCTTCCGTGAGAGCCAATGTTTACTTTGTTTTGCAAGCTAAAATTGTTTACATTTAAATGATAATTACATTGAGCGAATTCACATACGTTCTCCGCTCCCACGGAAGGGGGAGGAATGTAAAGGATGAGCCAGACAATAAGGGATTTTACTTTATTACATGAGCCTCAAACCGGTAACTTCGTTTTCCCATTACGGCCAAGCCACGGCCGGCAGCGTTAGCTGCCTGTAAATTCTTTCGTCCCACGGTCTGGTAACAGGAAGTCAGCACCGATGAAGGGCACCTTGTTCACGCGCCTCTCTCGGGTGCTGACGAGGTAACGCCGTCCCAGGCGTCGCTTAGCAGGCAACGCTCTGGAAAGTTCCATGCCGCCCGCACGGTTTGCTCGGTCCTGACCAATCAGGGCGGAGGAAGCCGCGTGGTGCGTCGAACATACCCGGCCGCCCGTCGCCGGGCCCGGTCTCTTGTATTCTTGCTTAACCGCGAGTCGGATGCACGCCCTGTAGCATTGAACATCTCCCGCTTCTCCCGGTGCTGCGGCACTGTGGACTTAGTTTTGGCAGACAACCACTTTCGGTAGCTTCGCGAACAATGTTCGCCAAATTGTAAGCTCTGGCTCACCCTCACCTCCCTAGGCCTATGTAGCCCCTTTTCATCATGCTTTAGCCAATAAATGGCCTTTCTCTAAAAATTACACTATTATTCCATAACGCCCACCGCCTGCCCATACCCGCCATCCTGTACAAAACAACATAACTTCCTTCTTCTTCACACCTTTTTCTGACTTCTTACTTCTTAAACACTCTTTGAAAGTTTGTTGTGTCCTATCTACTGCTACATTTATCTGTGGTTCTTCAGTTTACAACAGTGGCAACAGATAAAACATGTTTTCCACATTAACAACAAAATTGTCTGAGAAAGTCCTATTCCCATTTCTTGTACCACTTGTTGCCCCTTTTTACCTCTCTTTTCCCTTCTGCCTCCTTAACCTTCACAGATCTTGTTTTGCATTATCTAGTTCTGCCTGAAGGGCAGCTATTGTTTCCTCCCGTTCCACTATATTCCTATCTCTACAGCAAATCCTACACAACCAATGAGTCTTGTTTATTTCCCAAATTCCTGCACCACTACAGTCACTCACATAAAAGAAACTGCAACAACCCTCACATCACACCCTGAAACTAATTATCCTATACAGCAAGTCATACACTTCTTACTCATGGCAAACAAATCTTAACTTTAGCTTAAATTAAACAATAATAACATCATAGACTACTCAATTAGTATATTAAATTTCATAGAAAGTTTAGGTCTAAAGTTTGGTACAAAATCAAAACTTCTGGAGAAAAAGAAATGATTAAATCTATATTATTTATGTGTCAAAACAAAACAAAACAAAGAGCTGCACTTATTTCCAACTTTTTTCACTTTGGCTGCTTACTAGAGAGACAAATGGATAGTGACAAGAATACACCAACAACACACATTGTACTTTATTGAAATAATCATGTAACTTACAGTATATGATAATATAAACAAAAAATAGGTCAAAATTTGTGCCTATGAAATGTTTGATTTTTCTGAAAAATACACAAATAAAAGTGAAACCTTCAATAGATAGCTTACAACAGTTATTAATTTACTTATTTATGATATAACAGTGCGTAAATTAATTGGTATTACACATTTAAACATGTGGCACCCTTGGCATAAAGCGCCATATCTTTGGACTCAATCATCTTTGATTTATCTTTGTTCTACGTTCTCTCAGTGTGCTACGTTTGTACTGCCATGTTGTATTTGCTTACTTCTGTGCTAAATAAATGTATATTTGATGTTTAAAGTGTGTTAGTACCACCCTACGACACATGATAGCCACAGTGCTGACCCCAACAATGTCATCGTGTGATCACAAGTTATTTTGTGCTACTTTTCATCATGAATGGGCTTCGTGTGCCAGCCCACATTGTTTCCACCACAATGGATCTACCAGTGCCTTCCGGGGCAAATGCAACAGACCTAATTGACTTTGATTGTGATCACGAGTGGACATATGTACCTACTTTGAACTTGGTACAAAGTGAACAGTTATTTACGCCCGGCCACGCCAGGGGCCACCTAACCATACCCAGTTCAACATGGCCACCACTTAGTGCAGCAATACAATAATGGCCACAACATGGACAGTGCATGTCACCCAGCTATGCAGTCTCCTTCGGTTTGGTTTGATCTGATATGCCGCTGAAGTTCCCAGAACTGTGATTCAAACATTCGTATGCACTGGGTCATACCGTTTCGACACCGCTGGTCGCCTCGACCATGCTGGTTTCCATAACCACCACACCATGGTTGCATCATGAGCACCTTCTGCTCGCTTTCATAACAGTGCTGGCCATTCCACCTGCGCTGGTTATCAGGTCAGCCCCCCAGTGGCTGCGCCATGACCACCTCCTGCCCACTGTTGCAATGGCACCGGCCGTTACAACTGCGCCGTGTTCTTCAGCTAGCCTGCAGTTTGGACACACCGTGCCAATTTTTGCACCCACACACTCCACGCCACGTGCTGCATGTGGCCGTTCCCACCCCACGCAGACCTTGGGCGACTCACCAGTTACCACTACTACACTTCCAGTGTAGGAGGTGTCCTGCCCTGCTCACATGGATCTCCGCCTGCTGGTGATGCCTCAACATGTTTTACCTGGCAGGTTTCCCAAACTAACCTGCTTTGCAAAAATATAACACTAAGACTTGGTTGGCATTAGTGGATCACCTACTGGACATCCATGGCATTTTGGATGATGACGCTCCTTTTGTCCGCCTGGTGAGTCACCTCCATATTCACCCAGACCTCATTAGCGATCTGCTCCTCTCACTGCCCACCTTGCCCAAGTATTTGATGGTGAAAACACTGCTCATGAAGTACCTTTCTTGCCTGCCGGTGGAGGCTATCCACCACATTATTTACAATGAGCACCTTGGCGACCACACAACTCACAGCTTTGGCTGCGCTTTGTGCATTAATTGATGATCAAGCATTACCTGACGCCATGGTTTGGACTTTGAGGATGGTCAAACTGCCTTTGGACCTACAACTTCATCAGCTATCTCATGTCGCCGACCCACTAGAGGTTCATTTACACATAGTGGATCAGGCTTACACTATCATTCATCACCGACACTGCCTTTCATGAAAGACCTCTCCTTAACCCTCAGCTGGCATGCCTGTGCCTCCGGATCCATGTCCTGCTGGCAGAGGCCAGCACACTTGCCTCAGCACCTCAGCTGCCAATCAGGAGCTGCCACCTAGCGGCCTACAGGAGGTACTGCCAGCGGTCTCCTGATAGCTGCTGACCTCACCCAAGCAGCAAACCAACAGGCTAACAGCCCTGACACAGTCAGCTGGGCTGTGCTGGTTCCACGCTACTTATGGTGACACTGCCCGCAACTGCCACGCACCTTGTGCCCTCCCCAATCGAAACCAGGGGGCACATTTAGGCACAATGTTCTGCCATGATCCTTCACGGTGCCTACCGACCGATGCTGCACCACTCATTCCAGCAGCGCAGTGTCTCTACGTCACTGACTTGTGATCAGACACTCACTTTCTCATCAACACTAGCACCAATGTCAGCATTATCCCAGCCAAACATGTGGGTAACATGCTTCCCCCAGCTAATCTTGCTTTGATTGCTGCTAAACATTCTCCTAACATGGTCCTTGGCTCCATCAAGATGTCGTTTCACCTATCACCATCCACCACCTTCCCTTGGACTTTCCACATCGCCGACATGGATGAACCTGTGATCAGGTTGGACTTTCTACACCATTACAAACTTTCACCAGACCTGCAGGCCGCCGCACTCTGGCACACGTCTGGTTCTACTGTTCCGTGCTCGAACGAGTTCAGCGTGACTTCACTCTCCTCCTCCTTGGCTACACTTTCCTCATGTGCATCTCTGCTCAAATGTATTACTGCACCAGCACTCTGATCTGTCAGACTTGCACTCACAAATCAATGAGCTCCGCATACAGAATGAGGCATTACACACTCACATTGCCAGCTCCTTTACTGAATTCTCACATGCTTGGATTACGATTCGCAGCCTGTCTGCAGAGCTGCAACAAGGTGAACCAACACTTGCATTTACTGCATCTTCACACCACATTACTCCTGTGTCGAGCTTTCCTCCGCATGCTCCCATTTCCATGTCATCACGGACGAATCTACAGGACATCATGTTCTAGCTTCATGGAATTCATCACATCACATGGCTGCTGCACCATGCTGTCCCTCATCATCTGCAGCTGATGCCCTACTCGACAAGGTCAGTGAACCATCGTCGCATCTGCCCACCCTCTCATCCCCCCTGCTTGCCTCCCTTCATGGATATCAGCCATCAGTAATGGCACTTGTCATGAAATCCATACCAAGGATGGCCCATCTGTACATTATAAGTCCCGACACCACCGATGCTTCGAGTGACGCTCCGCTGCCTATGCAGCACTTTGACACATGAGACTCTGGCAGCGCGATTTGCGACATGCCCACTTCTCACACTGGATGCTGTCTTCAACTGCCGCTCTGGCATGACAATTACTTGTTCCAGAGAGAAAGCTCCCCTCCACCATGCTCCGCACTGCCAGGTGGGAGGGGGGCTCTGTGGCACCTCTGGCATAAAGTGCCATATCTTTGAACTCAATCATCTTTGTTTCATGTTCTCTTGGTGCGCTACATTTGTAATGCCATGTTGTATTTGCTTACTTCTGTGATGAATAAATGTATATTCGATGTCTAAAGTGTGTTATTACTGTCCTACGACACATAATAGTCACAAACACATCTTTATGAGAGCTCTGAATGTAAATGACTCAGACCCAGAAAAAGTCAAATAATATAAAAACTACTTCACTGAATTAAGGAAGAAAAGTGCAGAAACATGTGTATCATGTCTGATAATAAAATGAAAATAATCTGGAATATTGTTGAAAGGGAAACAGAGCAACCAAAAGCATAGGAAGACTATATGGCCATTAAACTGAATGAAAAGTTTCTTAATAAAAAGTCAGAGATTGAAATATTTTAACAATCATTTTTAAATATTGTGGAGAAAATACGATCCAGATTTTCATTAGAAAAGGCAAAGCTGTTTGTGGAAGAAGCAATACCTATGAAATTTGATAAAAATGAAATTCCAGCCACCTCTCCTTTTGAAGTTACGAAAATAATAAACTCACTCAAACGTAAAAGCTCACATGGAGTTGACAGCATAGCCAAACACGCAGTAAAAACTTGTGCCCAACAGATAAGTAGTATTCTCAGTCACATACACTATGTTATCAAAAGTATCTGGACACCTGGCTGAAAATGGCTTACAAGTTGGTGGCACCCACCATTGGTAATGCTGGAATTCAATATGGTATTGGCCCACCCTTAGCCTTGATGATAGCTTCCACTCTTGCAGGCATATGTTCAGTCAGGTGCTGGAAGGTTTCTTGGGGAATGGCAGCCCATTCTTCATGGAATGCTGCACTGAGGTCAGTGAGGCCTGGCACGAAGTCAGCATTCCAAAACATCCCAAAGGTGTTCTATAGGATTCAGGTCAGGACTCTGTGCAGGCCAGTCCATTACAGGGATCTGATTGTCATGTAACCATTCCACTACAGGCCATAGATTATGAACAGGTGCTCGATAATGTTGAAGAATTGCTCTTCAACATTGGGACGCAAGAAGGTGATTAAGACATCAATGTAGGCCTGTGCTGTGATAGTGCCATGCAAAACAACAAGGGGTGCAAGCCATCTCCATGAAAAATATGACCACACCATAACACCACCACCTCCGAATTTTACTGTTGGCACAACACACGCTGACAGATGACATTCACTGGGCATTCGCCATATCCACACCCTGCCAACAGATCACCACATTGTGTACCATGATTAGTCACTCAACTCAATGTTTTTCCTCTCTTCAATTGTCCAATGATTACATTCCTTACACCAAGTGAGGCATTGTTTGGCATTTACCAGCATGATGTGCCGCTTATGAGCAGCCGCTTGACTATGAAAGTCAAGTATTCTGACCTCCCACCTAACTGTCATAGTACTTGCAGTGAATCCTGATACAGTTTGGAATTTCTGTTTGATCGTCTGGATAGCTGTCTACGTATAACACATTATGATCCTCTTCAACTGTTGATGGTCTCCGTCAATCAACAGATGAGGTTGACCTGTATGCTTTTGTGCTGCATGTGTCCCTTCACATTTCCACTTCACTATCATATTGGAAACAGTGGACCTAGGGATATTTAGGAGTGTGGAAATCTTGCATACAGATGTAAGACACAAGTGACCCCCAATCACTTGACCACAGTCAAAGTCCATGAATTCTCTGGAGTGCCCCATTCTGCTCTCTCACAATGTCTAATGAATACTGAGGTCGCCGATATGGAGTACCTGGCTGTAAGTGGCAGAACAGTGTGCCTAATATGGAAAACGTATGTTTTCGGGGGTGTGCAGATACTTTTGATCACATAGTGTATGTAATAGCTCACTGAAACAGGGCATTTTTACTGATAGACTGAAATATGCTATCGTCAAACCATTGCATAAAAAGGGGGATATGTCTGATGCTAACAATTGTTGCCTAAACTCATTTCTGACAGCTTTGACTGCTGATGAAATGCCAATTTAGTTTCCAAAAAGGCTTTTTAACATAAAATGCTATATATGCTTTCAATGCTCAAGTATTAAATTCTGAATTTCTGAACATCACCAATTGGGATTTTCTGTGATCTCTCAGAGGCTTTTGATTGTGTAAATCACGGAACTCTTCTATATAAGCTGAAATCTTGTGGTATGAGTGGGACAGTGCATAAATGATTTAATTCATATTTAATTGGAAGAGTACAGAAGGTTGAAATAAACAGTTCACATAATGTGCAGAAATCAGCAGATTCCTCAAACTGGGGAGGTATCAAGAATGGGGACCAACAAGGTTTCATCTTGTGTCCTTATTGTTCTTAATACATATTAACAATATTAATGACTTGCCATTCCATATTCACAAAAATGTGAAGCTAGTTCTTTTTGCTGACGATACAAGTATAGAAATCACACCCAAGAAACAACAAAAATTATTAAGTGGTTCTCTGCAAATGGATTCTCATTACATTTCGCTGAAACACAGTAAATACAGTTCTGTACAGTACATGGTGCAACACCATTAATAAATATAGTTTCAACAGAAGTCTGTAGTTTAGGCAGAATATTCCAAATTTTTGGGTGTACATGTTGATGAGAGATCAGATTGGAAGAAACACATTGATGATCTTCTGAAACGTTTGAGTTCAGCTACCTACGCTATTAGGGTTATTGCAAATTTATGCGATAAACATGTAAGTAAATTAGCTTACTATGCCTATTTTCATTCACTCCTTTTGTACGGCATCATATTTTGGGGTAATTCATCATTAAGGGAAAAAGTATTCATTGCACAAAAGCATGTAATCAGAATAATAGCTTGAGCATAGCCAATATAATCTTGCAGACATTTATTTAAGGAACGAGGGATATTCAAAATATTGTTAGTAATAACTTACCTCAATTCAAAAGCAATAGCAATCTGCAGAGCTACAACAATAGGAGAAAGGCTAATCCTTAGTACTTTGAATTAAATCTAACATTAGCTCAGAAAATCTTGGTCTCCAAGTAGCAACAAAAATCTAACAGATAGCCATTCAGCATTTAAAAACAAATCAAAATAATTTCTGATTAACAATTCCTTCTACTCAGTAGATGAATTTTTAGATATAAATTGGTAACCTCATACATACAATGAAGCTTGCATAATGGCATGTAAAGAAACCTTTTGTTAAACTGACAAATTCCACATCTTTACATAGTGTCATTTTTGTGATCTGTGAAATAATTATGAATCTAATCTAATGTAACCTTTGTGCACTGTGAGCTACAGATCCGGACACATGCGATGTTATACAGAAGTGGAGTGAAACCTGTACTGACACCTCTGCACATAGGACCTCACTGTGTCATTAGCAGAAATGGAAAAACAACAGAAATTTCAGCTAACTGTAAACCCAGTACTGTCTCCATAGACACGTTTAAGCCAGCCTTTGTGTTGCGAGAATTGCCACAAATGCATGCACAATGCATTGAGTACAATGAATTCCACTGGAAACAGAAGCTCAGCCAGAGCACCCATTATGTGCTGGATGGTACATATAATTTATGGCGCAATTTGTGGATGACACACCTCTGTCCCAAGGAATCTGATATAGTGGCAAACATCTACACACATAGGTAACAAGTTGTCAGCTGATTTGTTCAGTGAAGCTGTCAAAAGAGTTCGCATACTGACCACCAATAGTGCTGAGATTAAATTTATCTCTGCTCAAGTGTGACACTCTATGACTGTTTTATTCTGACAAAAACTTTGCTTAGTTACCAATCAAGCTTGGCTGATATACTTTCCTTTGTAAGAATCATTCTGTTTCATTTCATTATATGTTTGGATGGTTCTGCTTGTGCACAGTGACCAGGTTTATTCTAAATATAATGCTGTTCATGATACACCAGAATTAATATTTTGTATTTGTATCTGGCTCACTTACAAGTGCTTGATATTCAGTTGAAAGGCTATCAACTAGTCATGCAACAAAGTCTATGCACGTGGGCATGGAACAGTTACAACAAGCACATTATCTAACCACGAGAAAAATATTAACTGGTCTGCTGTTAGTTTAGTAAGGGTGAACAATGAAACTTTGTTTTGTCATTAAGGACATCAATATGGAGCTTTTAAGTTTTTAATATATCTGTGTTCTTCCAAGTACTGACAGAATACTCAATAAATAATTGTTGCTATTTGGAAATGAGTTGCTGGTATTGTTGACTATTTAACACTAAAACTTGATGAAAGAAAATAGTAATTAATTCTACTAGTAAAGTGCATAAAAATTATCAATTATGTAGTATAAACTAGTCAACAGAAATAACATTCTACTGAGCTCTATGAAGATGTTACAACTCCCAGTAAAACATTAACAATTCAAAAGCCTGCAGGACAGAACCAAGAGAACAAATGCATTTTGCATTATGACACTCTTCCACTATGGATGCATTCACCATTTGTCTTATTGATCAATAACTTAAAAAGTTATGATTTCTTTATTTCATCAAAAAGATTTACTAATGAAACAGTCAACAAGAAAACTTTATTTTATTTATTAATTTTAACTGATCTCAGTAGGGCCATCATGACCTCTTACATTGGCCCAGGGTTTCACACATACAGTACCTTTTTTACACCATATTTACCCAAGAAATAACAATCTGAATAGGACAAATAGTATCAAAATGATTTAAGTGTCTATGATGACAACGTGAGTTAATGATACTGACTGTGTTCTAAGTGTAGCGGCACCACCGTTAAGATAGGAAAAAGATTCAGTGTAATATTTCTGAGCGCACAATTTACAGCCAGGCGCAGGCCTGTTGACAGTAAGTTATGCTTACCAGCAGTTGCGGAGTAGAATGGAAGCCACAGGGCTGTAGAACTGCTGAAAAGAGTGAATACAGTGGTTTGCAAGGTGCAAGTTACAGGCAGAAGGGCCCCACTGCCTTACCTAGGTGTTATGAGTACATGACTCAGAGTGTCACATCAGCAAAACAGAGGCACACAGTCACATTTAAAAAGGTGTCAGTTTTCTAATGAAAGGGATTCAAGTGTGGCAGCTCTCCTGGATTTTGGAGGGGGGGGGGGGGGGGGGGGGGGGAGCCATGTCACACCACTGGCTACAAGCAGCAGCAGATGGGGCACCAGCATTCCAGTCCCACGGCGGGTCGCTGGTTGGACCTCTGAGGCCAATGCAGAGTCCATAGCCAGCCAGCGGCAGGCTACTCAACAGCTCGCTACTGTAGGCAGTCTTGTTGGCTCCCAACACACGCTGGCGACATCCCGAGGTGAGGGCTGCATATATGGCTGTCAGATCACTGGCACTTGTTGTCACTGTGATCGTAACCACGACAGCGAAGAAGTACACAGTGGGCCACCCTGCGGCTTCCTGTGAATGGCCCTGAGACAATTAGGATGGAGGCTGCTCAGTCAGCTGCCATTGCATCCTGATATCATCAAAACTCTGTGGCTGTACACAGCCAGCATACCACAGTACTTTGCATGGGTCACTGAGGTAGACCTTCCGCGCTAAGCCGTTTTGCAGACAGCGAAGTATTGTCCTTGGCATTGTGCGACCCTGTGACGTAGACAGAGAGGAACACAGCACTGTAGTTGGGAATAATAAAACACTTGAAGATCATGGCCAAGTTTTAATACGGCGCATCCTCACAGTTTCCATCCACGTCCTACATTCCTCCACTGCATGCCAACATCTACATGTAGCAGTGACTGCTTCATAAGAAGGTACTGACAGTATTTGTACTACTACTGCTGCTACCACTAATAGTGACAATAGTAATAGTAATAATAATAATAATAATAATAATGACAATAATGACAGTTTCTTCAATCCATAAACTTCAAGTTCAAAAATAGTGACATTAATGCACTAGTTTTGAGGTGTAAATGTCATTTGTAGAATGAGATGTTCCTCTTCCTTGATCTCCACTCACCAATGAAAGATGTTTGTGGGTTAAGGTAGTTGGTAGGTAGGAAACACCCTACTTTTGGGAGGTTTTTGATCAGAAATATACTTATTTTGTGCTGTTAGCAATAATGGCTGCTAGCTGGTGCTTCTACCTGCTGGGCAGAGTTACCTGCTCCATGGGGTTGTGAGTGAAGGGTGTAAGTCCAAGTGGGAGAAGCTCATTCACGGTTTGAGGGCACTGTGTAGCAGGACTCCATAGCAGATTTGATATTGTACAGTGACTGATGGAAACTGCAAGAGAATTGGAAGACCCAGTAAAATACAAGAGCTGCAGTTCAACTATTGGACTGTTTCAGTGACAAGTGCCTATCACTATTAGTAGGAAAATAAGACATGAAACACACCAGTATCTCATTGGTAGATTGCAAAGCACACTAGGAAAGGTTAGGATATTCAAAAACAGATTATAATTAATGTGAGTAGCTAGACAACTGAGTTGTAAATTCCAGTTAACAGTATTATTCATGTTACATAGGTTTTAACCTTTCCAGTACATAAATAGATAACTTTTTGTGACCTCAGTGTGTGGTAGTATATTTATGGCACATGTTTGAGTCTGTGCTGTAGTATATCACTCTGCCCTCTATACAGGGTGTCACTAAGCTGTAACACCCCTTTTATTTAATGAATGGTTACAGATATCAAAACTAGGTTTTGCACAATTGATAATATGCTGAGGGGCACATAATGTTTTGTATGAATAATGCTCTGAACTCTGGTATCAACCAAGATATTGAAACACGTATGGTTTTTCTTTAATGGAACCATACGGTTTTCGTAACTGCAGTCAACAGCTCTTGGAAAGACAATTACAGTGATATAGCACTTGTTAGTATTGACACTGAAACCTTTCACAAAAGAACCCAAAAAATGTACTAAAATTTGAAAGCAATATGGCCAGAGTCAGCTATTGCTATTGCTATTTGAGTACATTTCCTGGTTTTTATGGAAACAGCTACAGTTTCGTGAGGCAGTTTTCCATTTAAACACTCCCCATTGCTGCTATGTGTAACAGCTGTTGGTCTCTAATACTTCAAAATGATAAATAGCGCTAGTCATGGCAAAAAAGGAACTGTTGTATTAACTTTCTTAGTTTTGAAAACAAAATACCTGACCTCTCTTTAGTTTGAGACTCCCGAATGCTTCTTAAAGGTAAAACACTTGCTGTCAAACAAATGTGTCTACAGATAATACTCAAAATTGCAACTATAAAGAATACACTTTAAATAAACTAAACATTTTAATCAGACTGATGAACAGATGAATGTACATTGGATTATATGCCATCACATGCTGTGACAATTCGACAGCATGTATCATCTGGGCTGCAGGATAGGCTGTGTCTTTCAGAGCTCTCCACAGAAATAAATCAAGAGGAGTTCTGGCGCTGATGAGGTCAACACCAGCATCAATATACGTTTGTCTCTAGACCTTGAGCATCGTCTTTAGATGCTAAGCTAACATTATCTTTGCTCTCTTCCGCCATGTCCAGTTCTTTGTAAGCCTTTGATGCGTTTAAGAACTACTGCAAAATGGGAGTGTTGTTTGGTGTAACCGACTCGAACTTCCTCCTCACTGGTGATCCCGAGTTGTAACGTCTTCCGTTTTCGCCATTTTACTGTGTCCGCGACCTCCGCGTCAGTTATTTTCAAGAATATTACATCGACACAGCATTTGAACAATGACTTCGGCCCAACGCCTAACGCCGGATTTTGTGATCGACATGAATCATGTTGTGGGTGATGTACACCCACCAGGTCTGCAACACGATGCCTCTCACTCGACGATTACGCCGGTTTCGCCAGACTTTTCGAGCCTGCAACAATAAGTGAGGTTAGGAGTGTGCAAGACTCCGGCTATCAAATGCCTTTGTTCCCACCATATGTGCCCTTCCTCATCGACTGTGCAGTTACCTCTTATGGATCTCCGTGCAGTGTGGGACCAATGCCGATTTCTGCAGATGCTTCGTTGGACAACCTACCACCTCCAGGACAACAATTTGCCATGCTGCAATCCATGCAGTACCACGCGGATACCTGCCACGTGGCAGGAACTGCTTCATTCACAGGCCACCCTACTCAGCATCCGACCACACCCACACCTGCCTTGGTTCAGCATCAGCACTTGCCTTCCTACTTCAATACCTTGACCTGCAACAGGAACAATAACTTGTTATCTGTGCCTGACCTCCACCTCTGTCCCACTGCAATGCCTCAGTGTTTCGTGCCATGACATTCACCTTATCCACACACCGTTTTGAGTGGAGTGACGATGAACAGTGAACTTTCACACATTCCATCCCATGTTCGACATCATTTCCCAAACTGTGCTTCTGGACAGCTCACACCTCTGCAGCCTTCCTGCAACACAGGTGGCCCCGGCTCTGATCATACGTTGAGCTTTCTGCGGACTAACACGCGTTCTCAAACTTTGAACTTTTTCTCACCTGTCACCCATGTGCCGGCTCCAGTCGACCTACCACTACCATTCTTGGCACATCTCGGTGCCTCAACCGTGTTGGTCTTCTGTGACACATCAAATCGAACACACCCGCAACATAGTGAGCTTCCACAACTGCAATCGACAAATCGACACATTATGGTGTCTCACCCGCGTCGGCCTTCTGCGTCATGACGGATCGCGCTCAACCACAGCGTGTCACCTTCACGCTGCCTCCTGAACAGCCATCGTTGCCACATCCTCTGGAGGCACACTCTCCTGGAATACTACAGCAACAACAGCTCATTTCAGGCAGTGTCCCGACGAACTCAACACAACCTGTTCTTCTGAACATTCTACAATACTTACCGATGCTGCCGCCGTTTAATCCCGACAGAGCTACAACCTGGTTCAAAATTGTGGACAAAGTGATCGACCATTACAAACTCGACGGGTCAACCAGATTTCTGTGCCTCATCACCCACCTGCACGACCAGGAGGACTTGATTGCTGACCTGGTCGACGCGACGGAGTCATCTACCCGGTACACTCTAGCCAAAGAGACAGTTTTACGTTGGCTTGCACGCTCAACTGAGGCAGCAATACGGCAAGTGCTCCACATCGAGCAATTAGGCAACGACAAACCTTCCCAGTTCTGGAGATGGCTACGTGCCCTGGTCAGTGCCGATCTATTCTCTGACACAGCTCTCCTCACCATCTGGTGAGATAAACTATCTCCTCACATCCGCTTTGCTCTGGCTCAAATGCCTCCTGAAACTGTCGAGCAAAGAATGATGATTGCTGACATGCTACACGATGCATCACTAATCCACTTCACCAGCCACTGCCTACTTGACAAGTCTCAGGTTCAGGCTCATTGCCCTGCGGCCGGATGCAGCCGGGGCCGTACTGTGCCGACCGTTCCACTCGCGCCGGGAAGCAGTAAACAAGCAACTGGGATGTCACCAGCTCTTCCCACGGTCACGCCCCCTCCTACAACCAAGCCTGCTGCGGCCACCGAACCTCAGCCACTGCTACTGGCAACAAACTTTCCGCAGGAAATGCAACCACACTACCTGTACTGTTACTCCCACACATGGTTTTGTGAGGCGGCACAGAACTGCAGACCACCTGCTACTTCCCAAACGCCAATCACAGGTAGGTTCGGGTGCCTCCTCCTGTGCACAATATGACAGGCACCCCCCAGTGCTACATTCTGTCTGGGAACGACCGGATAATAGTGGATGACTTTACATTAAAGACATTTTGTTGGGATACCTTTTCCTAGTGGACACAGGCGCCGATGTTCCACTGCTTCCCACGTTCTTAGCGTCGTCGAACATCTGCCTTCATCCTACTTCACTGCAAGCCATGAATTCAACTAAACTACAATGCTCAGGTTCAACTTCACATGTCGTCTCACTCTCCGCAAACTGCAAATTCGAGTATGCGAAATTGACGAACCTATACTAGGCATTGACTTCTTGCGACACCACAAACTTCCACCGGACCTAGTGCAAAACACCGTGTTTCACCATCCATCCAAGACTCACTTCCCCTGTGCTCCGTTGAGCAACCCCCCCCCCCCCCCACCCCCTCACCACGTTACCAGAAAACACGCATAAGTGCCTCGTAGAGCTCGAACACGTCGCTTGCCTATGCAAGGAAAACTTCGAGCTCTCCCTCCGGCTCCATGAAACACAGCTCCAGCTCTCCGATGCAGCAAAGGAATTGCAGACACTACAGCAAGGACAAAACAAGGTCAGTAAGTGCGCCGAATCTGCTTGCAATCCCAACAATCGAACCTCCGTGTGTTTACCTCCCGCTACCCCTCGCAACTGTGCTATCAAGACTGCCATAACATGTACTGACAGCTCCGCAGGGCCACACCCTCCTAACATGGCAGCATTTGACACTCGGCCGGACACAAGTACACGTGCGCAATGAGCGTCATGTGTTCCTGAACTGACAGCTCCTACCGTGCCCCTCACAGACAGCACCTCAAACTACGCAACTTCGGCTCCTGCGCGCTGCCGTGCGACCGCCACTGACAACACAAACAGTGCACTCGCGCCTAGCGTTTTGCCCGTGACCATGCTGCCACAGGCATCACCCTCGGACAATGGACTCACTAACAGCTCACGAGCTCTACCGAGCTCGCCTGACCTTGGTGCCACTCGTGCCATCTTGTCACGTTGACTCCTGGGACACTTTGCCGCCTTAGCTCCCGTCGAATCCGCAGAGTGGCTCTGAACACCATGAACATACCTGGCCCGCCTGGCCCGCCCCACCCACCACACATTGTAAACAAACCGCCTCCCGCACCGCCAGCAACGTATCCATTGTCACCAATGACATGGTTCACAAACTTCACCTCACGCCAGGTCCCCCCAGTCTCAAGTAAACCATGTTGACTCTGTCCTGAGCGCCTCTCCAACCTTAAAAATCAGATTTCTGAACTACTAAGCTCCAGCGTCATTGAGCCCTCTGCCAGAAGCTGGTCTACGCCCATACATATGACACCCAAGAAAGACGGTCCTGGCGCATGTGCGGAGACTACCATCGACTAAACGCACGAACAATTATGGACACCCACCCCGTACCCAACATTGCCGACTTTACCGGTTCCCTTGCAGGTGCGACCACATTCTCTGTAATTGATTGCAAACGGGCCTACCACCAGATCCCCATGGCACCTGAAGGCATCAAGAAGACAGCAATCACCACCCCAATTGGGTTATTTCAGTTTTGATTCATGCCCTTTGTCCTGAAAAACGAAACCCAGACCTGGCAATGCTTCATCAACAAAGTACTATTCGACTTAAATTCTGCTTTGCATATCTTGATGACATTCTTGTGTTCAGCTCCTCCGTCGAGGACAACATTCGGCATGTGGTAACTGTTATGAACACTCTCACAGCAGCAGGCATCGAGACCAACCAGGACAAATTGCAGCTACATCAACCCGCTGTCACTTTCTTGGTTTCTGGGTCTCTGCTGACGGCATTTCACCGCCTCCTGAGAAAGTACAAACAATACTAAACCTACCCAGACCTGCGTCATTCAAAGAGCTCCGGCGCTTTCTGGGGACAGTTAATTGATATCACCGACATCTGCCTCAGGCTGCGGAGATTCAGGCTCCACTGATGGACGCCTTGGCAGGCACCCACACTTCTGGATCTTGGCCCGGTCCATGGACCCCTGCTATGACTGACTCTTTCACTGCCCTCAAAAATCTTCTTGCCGAGGCCTGCACCATCACGCATCCTCATCCCAATGCACAGCTTTTTCATACCACAGACGCAAGTGATACTGCCATCAGCACTGTCCTTAGCCAGACAATTGATGACCAGACTTCGCCTCTGCAGTTCTCGGCAAGCTCACCAATGCACAACGGAAATATTCCGCGTTTGACAGGGAGTTGCTCATGGTCTACGAAGCGATTAAGCATGTTAAGACTGACGTTGAGGGATGCCCTTTCTATATTTTAACAGACCACAAACCCATGGCTGCGGCCATTACAAACCCAACAGCTGACCCGCCTCCTCGCTGCTTCAGATATATGGACTTCATATCTCAGTTCACCACCGATGTCGGACACATAAAGGTTGCTGGCAATATAGTTGCTGATTTCCTTTTACGAGTCGATGCTGTTCATTCACTGAACTGCCTAACCTCCAACCTGCCGATGAGGACACACAAAACCTGATTTCAGAATCTACCTCTTCACTACACTTTGTCCGCACCATCTTCCCTGGCGTTTCTGGTGAGACATGGTGCGACGACAGAACGGGCACATTACGCCCCCTCATCCCAACCTCACTCCGTTGACCTGTCTTCAACACACTGCATAATTTAGTCCACCCTCGTGTTCGTGAGGTCCGCCCACCTCGTAGCGGAGTGCTTTGTGTGGAGAAATGTCAACAAGGACTGCCAGCAATGGGCACTCTCCTGCGTCACGTGCCAACGCTGCAAAGTACACAAGCACACTTCACCACCCCTCGGAGCCTTTTCGATCCCTCCAGGGCGTTTCCAGCATATTCATATTGACATTGTCGGCCCTCTCCCCCTCTCTAATGGCTTTCGTTATGCTCTCTCGTCTATTGACCGAACAACTCGCTGGGTCGAGGCTGTCCCCCTCCCCAACATTACGGCAGAAACTGTTGCTCTAGCTTTCGTTGAGTCATGGGTATCGCGTTTCAGATGTCCAGCTATCATCACGACTGACCCGGGCAGACAATTTGAGTTGGCCCTGTTCAATGAGATTTGTAACATCTGCAGCATCCGGCACATCCATACCAGAGCATATCACCTGCAATGTAACGGGCTAGTTGAGCGCTGGCACCGCACTTTCAAGGCGGCTCTTCGATGCCACCACTCTCTATGGACAGAGGCCCTTCCCTTTGTGATACTCAGCATTCGTGGGTATACGGCCAGAACATTGTTCTCCCTGGAGAACTTGTGAGCCCTTCAGCTTCACTCCCTCAGTGTGACTTACCTTCCTTCGTGG
The DNA here is from genome assembly GCF_023864275.1 of Schistocerca cancellata. NCBI lineage: Eukaryota > Metazoa > Arthropoda > Insecta > Orthoptera > Acrididae > Schistocerca > Schistocerca cancellata. Next base: position 229,769,914 of record NC_064628.1, read on the forward strand.
ATTGCGTCAGACACCACTTCATCAACCTCCATATCCCTCTGCCTGCCAGCCACTCCCACCCTAAGGTTCACGTCCCAAAATCTGTGGGCAATTGTGAATGCATCATGCTCTGAGATGACACTGTCTGTGCTCCCCTCCAACCTCCATATACCAGCCCGTACCGAGTTCTCCAGCGCTCAGCCAACACCTATGACATCCAGATAGAAGATTCAGCTGTTACAGTCTCTCTCAACAGACTTAAGCCAGCTCATGTCGAGCCCACTTCTACCCCCCTTCAGGCCATAACCACACCACTCACTGTTGTGGCTCACGACACTCCGATCACTCCCTCCACATAGGACTAACACACTCGGTCGAGGGTCGAGTGACTTCCAGCTCCAATCGTCGAGCTCTTCTCCGACCTCGCCCTCTACTCCGGTGTCACAAACTCCATCGAGTGATCACAAACTCCCCACATCAAGCTTACCTACGATCACGCCCTCGCCGCCGGGCCCTTCACCGTTCTCATCAACCTCTCCCCCATTGCCTGCCTCGCCCTGTCGAGGTTTCTCATTGCCCCCATCTTGAACGTGCCCTCGCTCGAGGTGTTTGTGCCTGTCCCCTGGGACATAATCCACGACATCTCTATAATACTACGCGATGATACACTGTTCGTCATGTGTTTCCCTTCAACCAGTGCTCATGACACAACCTCCGCCATTCCCTGTCGTCTGGTGAAACGTGTTCCCCTCTCACCCGACGTCAACCTAAACACGCTTTGTGTGTTCGCCATGCCCACCAGAGACATCATCGTTGTCACTCCGTTCCACCCACAAACCGCCAGCCTCTCTGTCGCCGCACGATCAGCACGCCCAGTATGATGCCCGGTGCACTTCCAACGAATTCCAGGTTCGGTGGCCGAACCTTCCTTCACGACATCTACCCACGCAGCTCCCCGACGACACTGTCGAGCTGACTGTGGTCCGGCTCCCGTGGACCACCCATGCCGATGCCTTGCTCCCCCCCCCCCCCCCCAAGCCACTCAAGAGTACTCCGTACTGCAGGGGGTGGGACAGGGGGGGGGGGGGGGCTATGTGGCACCAATGAGGTTCACACCAGTATCAATATATGTTTGTCTCTAGACTCCGAGCTCCGAGCATCGTCTTCGGACACTAAGCTAAGATTATCTTAGCTGTCTTCCGGCATGTCTAGTTCTTTGTAAGCCTTTGATGTGTTTAGGTGAATAAACAAACTACTGCAAAATGGGAGTGTTGTTTGGTGTAACTGACCCGAACTTCCTCCTCTGAGTCAAATCAGGAGACCTGGCTGGCCATTGTACTGCAGTATTCTGTTGTGTCCATTACTCAGGAAACTTTCCATTCAGTATATGCATTCCACTGTAACACATGAAGAGTCAGCTGAGCAGCAACTATTATGGAACTATATACAGTGTTGATTATCCAGTGGTACTTATTCTAGATGAATAAGTAGAATTTTTGTAAGTAAGTGTGCATATTTATTTTCATTTAATATCTCTGGGAAAGTAAGGTTCCACAATAGAATTTCTGTGTGGTTCATAAATGTTGCTTCATTGGTGAAAGGCACAAATTGGAAAAACTGTGTTTTCTCCCAGGCATCGTAGAGCAAACCAAAAAAAATTCTATACAATGTTCAAAATCACACCATCCAAGTGCCTGATGTAGTGATGAATGATAAGGGTGGAATTTACGTCACTGCAAGATGCAAACAATTCTTGTCTGGCTATCCCATATTATGTAGTAATAGGTGTCATGCAATCCTGTGGACTGAAGGGCGTTGTAGCTAAAACACCTTCTTCACATGCTCTGTCAGCTGCAGTCTTCATTCTTATCCTCTGATGTTGAAGCTGCCTGTTTGTATTAGTGACCTAATAATTCATGGGGAGGCCTGGCATAATGGACAGCGATGATCAGGATAGACATATCCCTATACCACTGTACCGTTGTGGTGCCTTGAGAATTTCAGGGTAAATTCGAGACATGCTCGATCTTCCACTGTCTCAGACACTCGATTTTTAAGTATGAGTGTGGGAGAGGAGAGACGTGTCTACTGTGCCACCAGTTTTTGTGTGTGCAGCATGGACGTATATCGGGAGAATACTGCAAATGTGGCAGTTGATCAGCACAGACAAATGTTTGGTGCTCACGTCATAGAAGCTGTATGTGACATACAAGGAGAAAGAAAGCATTATTCCTTGATGGTGTAAGGATTAAAATTGTTATCAACAAATGAAATATGATTTGACTAGAGACTCTTAATTCGGGTGTTAGACTTGCTAGAAGCCAGAACTGTTTTTGAATTTTCGAGTGGCTCTAAAACCAAACTCATTTGTAAATGTTAATTAAGTGTGTTTCTAAAGCTGGAAGTGTGAGTGAAATGCAAGAAGAGAAATTTATGGTGTATAAATACATCATGAATTGCCTACTTATTGAACAAGAACGGCAGTCCGACTTTACACGTTCTATCATCTAAACCATTAGAACATGGCAACCGACGTGATCAGGACTCAAAGAAAGAGGGGTTTTAAAATGAAATCAAGGTAAGAAGATATCGAGAGTTGCCATAGCAACCAATAGTAACAAGACAGAGAAATTGTTTAGCAGAGTTGGATTCTGCATAAACAGCAAAAAGGGTGAAAGTTGATGAATACCAGACAAAAGATGAAGTAAGGAAAAACTCAACAGTTTAGACTAAGAAGAGTTAAGACGAGATCTATTCAACAACAAGGCTCCAGTGTGGAGAGTAAGTAGCCCTCATACACATCGCGGGGGTGTGGACGCAGTAACCAGCAACCGTCGCCAATGGCGCCGACTGCTGCCCACTTTTGCTGACTACAAATCTGTTCACTGACACCGATGCTAAAACTAACCTTTGGTGCTGCCAGTGCCAGTGCTGTTCACTGGCACTGATTCCACACCTGCTCGCCGATGCAGCCTAAGACTCTATGTGGGCTGAGTGAAAGACATAATTATTTGAATGTAAAGTTAAGGACACTGTTCAATAATAGACTGTTAGTATACTTCTTATACTCAGACGTGAATTTTTTTTAATGATCACGAGATCTAAAAGTAGAAAGAATATGGATCAAGAACAGCAACTAGCAGAACCAGCCACAGCTATTAAAGTGACTAGGGAAATGCCAGACTGGTCTGAAACAGTGGATTTAATTAAAGCCTAGCAGGCAGATTCGGCAGCTGTAAACGCTCGAATTACTACTTTAAGTAAAAATCTAGAAGCTCTGAGTTTACAATTAAATTCTAGATTAGATGCACAAAGTAAAGAATTTACAGTTCAAAATACTTCTATAAGAAAGGAACTAAGTGCTACTTTAAGCGAAAAACTAGAAGCACAGGGTGAGGTTTTAAATGCTAAGTTCAATGCCTTAAATGATAAAGTGGAGATTTAGCAATTAATTCCCTGACTAACCATGTAAACCAACTGTTCACTGACTTTAGTCAGACACAGAGTAACCAATTCCAGGACTTAGCTAAAAAACTGGAATTTGATATTGAAGATAAATGTAATAATTAGAATCTGAATTTAGTGAAAAATTAGGACCATTTCAAAGTATATGCAATGTTACATTTGATGCTGTAAAACAAAGATTACACACTTTAAAGGAAAGTATTGAAAAGCAGGACAAACTAATTCCTATAATCCAATCGTAAATTGCAGGCATTAACATGCAAGTTGATAACATGGAAAGAAATATTAAAGAGAAACTAGCCACTTCAGACATAATAATATCAGTAATCTGGAGGAACAGGTTGAGGAAATAATTGATCGAAAAGTTGCCACGAGGATAATCTCCAGAAACGTTTCAACTGTTGCTTTTTCCAATCTTAATGATAACAGCAATGTTATAGATGACTTGTGCAAAGAATTCAAGCTTACCCAAGACAGAGTAGAAAATAAAATAACGTTACTTAATGTTGTGTTTCCTAGTAAAGTGGTAATTGTTTTGTTGTGGGAGACTTTCACAGAAAATTTAATGAGAAGTATGGTCTGTAAGTAATCAAGTGAGGTTAAGGTTAGATCCATGGGACCTGGGTGGAGTCACATCTGTCTCCCATGGATGTTAACATTGTGTGTTAACAGGCGGAGTGACGACCATCAGATCCCTAGTTGTTTTTGGTGTTTCTTCTGTGCTATTTTTTCCTGCACCGAATTCCCTTCAAATCTTAAACTATTCTGTAATCTAGTATTGAATTCTTGAACTATCCCATAATTTTAGTACGTATAAAACTGGATGTGACAGTAAAGTAGAAAACTTAACAGAATCACAGATGAACAATGCTCTCTAGATGTGAAATGAAGCAAATAAAATATTATTTGAGTGAAAGTTATAATATGATGATACTATTTAAACTGATTGATGTCTAGATGACATAAACTGAACAGAGTATTTTATGTGTG